>NW_024802934.1:3545101-3546503 GCF_019175285.1 Sceloporus undulatus
CCCCCAAAGTAAGCACATGTTCTCTGCACAAAAGAACTGCATGTACTTCTGTGCAGACAAATATTTACATCAAACATCTTGTTTCATCCCTATGGATGCCTTACAGTGCACTGGGAAACTCCTTTCCCAACTGGAAAATGGATGATAATGAATTTTCTTTTCATTCTTAGTTAAAACCTATAAGATCAGTCAAACAATCCAAACACAAACAACCATTACACAGCTTCTTCTAGCCTGATTATGTGCAAATGCATTGCCCATACAACCAACTAGCTCATTACCTCCCAGAAAGGAGGAAAGAACTCTGGCAAAATTTGCTGACAGTGTGCTGTCTGTAAGGTGTACTGAAAATTACAAGGCACTTCTTGTAGCCATTAACATGTCCCCCCCCCCAACAGGGGTAGCGGGGATGTTTCCTGTCAGATATGTGAGTATGGGCATAGTTACATGCTGCATTTTCTAACATCTAGTTTGCAAGCTGATAAGCAGTTCTATGAATCATCACCATACAGCTGAAATCAGACAGAAATGACTAATCAGCATCTTCTCTGTTTTGCAGTTGTAAGCTCTGGTGAAGATTACATTTAATAGGTGCAGCTTCTGGGCCAGATTTAATGTTCCTTAAATTTGAATTCTTTTGATTTAGCACAACAGAACAGACATTTCACCAACTGATCCCCAATCAGTTTGGAAATAGTAACAAACAATAGTTTGTGTTTTGGCATTAGTACAGACGGCCATTGGAAGTGAGTCATTCACTCTTAAATGTATGCTTGGATTGTGAAAGCATCTGTGGGTTATTCCATTAACACTATTTACATGAACTGACACTGTCTGGCTCAGATTTTAACAACAGCTTGCTTCCCCATATCAGTTTCCAGAGTAGGATCTGGATACTTTAATCCATCCATCCATCCACTCATCTACCCACCCGCCCACTGATCCAGTCAACAGATCTCACAATAAAATTTATATATCCAATTATTCTTGAGCTGAGAAAAACCCAGACCTAAGAACTGTGATGTGTACAGGGCTGATTCATACATGGGCTTTTGTAGTTTGTTATTCAAAATTTACACACAGGACAGATGCCTGGTCTTGATGGAGTCAGCCTTCATTCCTTTAACAACCAACACTTTCTCCCCTCCCTCCTTCCAACTGTCATCTTCTGGCCTGGGAAGGAGTGAAAGGACAAGCCCTACCTCCAGTCCATCTGCCTTGGTCCAGGCCTCAGAGGGAGAGAAGAATACTGGACCTGATCCCCTCCCCCTCCTCACCATTCCCTTCTCCTTTTGTGTTGTGTCTTTTTAGATTGTAAGCCTGAGGGCAGGGAACTGTCTATTATCCCCTCCATTGTAAGCCGCCCAGATTCCCAGTGATTGGGCAGCATATAAATAAATCC
>NW_024802934.1:3546513-3712976 GCF_019175285.1 Sceloporus undulatus
TATTATTATTATTATTATTATTATTATTATTATTATTATTATTATTATTATTTTCATTCTGGAAAATAATCCAGGGACTGTAAGCTTCTATAGAGTCAGCCAACCAGGACGTTGAACCTTCCTTCTTTCCCCACACCATTGGGACTTGAAGAAGCACCAGCAGAACAGCAGAGAGAGGGACGTGACTAGAGCAACAACTGGGACACCAAGCAGAGGCCTCTTAGCCACCCCTCCTTCCACCATCCTCAGTAGCTGGGACATCAGGCAGAGGCTTCCAAAGTCATCCTTCCCAATCTACTAGATCCCTCATGTCTTGTGGTGGTCAGGTAATGTTATCAAGCACTATCAGCTTTTATCTTTCTGTTCTTGTCATTGTCACATTTTCTTCTGTTACCTATTGGATACTCAAACCTTCCCTTCCCATGGCTCCACACATTTCTCCTAATCTGATCCCTATTTGACCCCTCTCTATCTCTCAGGTTCCATTCTTCTGTTCACTCTGGAACTGCCGCTCTGTTGCTCCAAAAGTGACAGCAATTTATGATCTTTTTCTTTCTAGATCATTTAAACTTTTGTTCTTACTGAAATTTG
Organism: Sceloporus undulatus; assembly: GCF_019175285.1. Taxonomy (NCBI): domain Eukaryota; kingdom Metazoa; phylum Chordata; class Lepidosauria; order Squamata; family Phrynosomatidae; genus Sceloporus; species Sceloporus undulatus. Next base: position 3,547,105 of record NW_024802934.1, read on the forward strand.
GCTCCCGGCCCATGATACTGCTACTTCCTCTGCCCTTTATTTTGGTGGTCTTTCTTTCACCCATACTAGTGCCCTGAAGGTAGAGAAGGATGGGTCGGTATCTTATTGTCTAATTCCTGCCAGTTTCAAGTTCTTTTTCCTCCCCCTAGCTATTGTTTCTCTTTGTTCGAGTCTCATTCTATTAGACTCTTTTTTCCTTTGCAGCTGAGGATTGCTGTCATCTATCACCCTCCCGGTTCTGCTAACCAATTCCTTTCAGACTTTGAGTCATGGCTCACATTTTTTTGTATCAGATTCAGTCCCCTCTCTGATTCTCGGTGACTTCAGTATCCACCTTGACAATCCTAAGAATCCTTCAACGTCTTGCTTTAGCTCCCCTCTTAGCTTCTTTTGGTCTTCAAACTCATTCCAACTCTTCAACTCATTCTCTCGGTCACAGCCTTGATTTAGTTCTTGCTGCTAAGTGTGTCATTTCTGTCTACTTAGCATATGATTTTCAATTGTTTGATCATCATCTAATTTCTTTTACTCTTATTTATATCCTGCCTCCTCGTCATATTGTTCAACGCTATTTTCGTGCTCTTCAGTCTGTTAATTCTGATCATCTCAGTCAGTCCTTGGATTCATCTCTCTCTCCTCTATATCTTGGGAACTCTGCTGACTCAGCTATGTCTTTATTTAACTCCAGTCTCTCTTCAACTCTTGACAACTTTGCCCCTGTATCTATACGTATGTCGCCCTCTATATTTAGGCTTTAGCCCTGGCTAACACCCATAATTAGGTTTCTCTGGTCCTGCTCTCGAGCGGCTGAACGTCTTTGGAAAAAGTTCAGGGAGTGCGCTGATTTTATTCATTATAAATTTGTCCTTTTATCCTTTTCACGCACCCGGTCTATGGCAAAACAGAATTATTATAAATCATTGATCTTCACCAATGAGACATACCCACAGAATCTGTTTTCCTGCTTTAACTCTTTGCTAAAAACCTTCCTCTCCCCATCTCATTATTTTCTCCTACCGACTTCACCAATTATTTCATCACAAAGATCTCTACTATTTGATCTGAGATAGTCCCTCCTGATTTGTGCCACTCATCTTCTGGCACCTGCAACTAAAAAACTCTCTGTGTTTCCTCCTGTTTCTTTGGATGAACTCTCTATGCTTCTAAACTCTTCCAAACCTGCAACTTGTTCTCTCAATCCAATTCCCTCTCACCTTCTAATCTCTATAGCCCCTTCTTTTCTGCCCTCGGTTCTCTATATCTTTAACCTCTTTCTCACTATAGGCTCCTTCCCTTTGGACTGTAAACATGCTCTTGTTTCCCCAATCCTGAAAAAAAAAATCTTGACTTCTCCTCCTTGTCTAGCTATCGTCTGAGCTCTCTTTTTCCTTTTTTTCTAATGTTTTGGAACGGGTCGTTTATTCTCGCTGTCTTGAGTTTCTCGAAGCCAACTCCATTCTTGATCCCTTTCAGACTGGTTTCTGCCCATGGCATTCTACAGAGACGGCTCTCACAAAAATCTTAGATGATCTTTTGCGGGCCAAGGTGAATGGCCTTTATTCTGTTCTTGTCCTTCTTGATTTGTCTGCAGCCTTCGACACCATTGATCACAGTCTCCTACTTGATATACTTTCTGACCTTGGATTATCAGACTTTGTTCTTGATTGGTTTAAATCTTATTTGTCAGATAGATCTTTTGCAGTGGTCTCGGGTGGTCGGACTTCGTCCTCTGTCCCCTTATCTGTTGGAGTTCCCTAGGGCTCTATTTTCACATTGTCCTTAGGAAGACTTATCAGTTCTTTCGTTTTTCCTATCAGCTGTATACCAATGACACTTAGCTGTATCTTTCCACCCCTGACCTTTCTCCAGGGCTTGAACAGCAAGTCTCATCTTGTCTCATGGCTATCTCTCAGTGAATGTGGCATCGGCGCTTGAACCTCAACATGTCCAAGACAATGCTTCTTGTTTTTCCACCTAAGCCCTCCCTCCAATACTCCTTTTCTGTTTCTGTTGATGACATCTCTATTCAACTGGTCCAGGAAGCCCACATGGGTTGGCCCCTCCTTCTTTATCTGAACTTCTTTCTCCTCGCATTCCCACTCGTACCCTCCATTCTGGTAGTCAAGGTCTGCTGTCCCAGCCTGGGATTTCCACCGCCCCATCCCAGATTTGTCCCTTCTTGCTTGCTGCCCCTCACTCCCGGAACCTCCTTCCCCCAAAAGCATGGGCCATCACTTCTTTAGTTTTAAAATGGAGTTGAAGTCTATAATATTCAGGGAAGCATTCCCAGGCATTGTTTGATCGTTATCTGACTGTTATTTGATATTTGCTTTGATATGGGATCTTCAATGTTTTTAATGTGTTGCTTGCTTATTTTATCTAATATTATTATCTATTTTTATATGTATTTGCTGTTATCCTGTAGAATGTACGCCATTGGCAGGTTTCATTTTTATCAATTTTTATTGTATGTACAGCACTGTGTAAATCTACAGTGCTATATAAATAAAGTTTAATAATAATAATAATAATAATAATAATAATAATAGCTTGATGGAGTTCCTTTTTTTGGTGTGATTTCAAAGTTCACATCACTTCCATCATGGATATGCCACTTCTGGTATTGTTTTGTTGATGGCAGAAATACCATCCTTTTCAATTCCTCCCTCTCTGTTTTTCAAATGTCCTCACCTTTTATCAGGTTGATTTCCAGTTTTGTAACAGGAACCATCCTGTCTGGCATCAGAGAGGCATCTAGGAGGGCACTGAAGTTTTAGACTTCTTTGGTATTTCTCTGTTTATTTTTTCCATAGGATAGCATAGTAAAGAATATCACAGCACTGAGCAGTAATGCAACCCATGTGTACATCCGTGTGCAGTGATGATGGCAGTTGTAGTCTAAAAGATCTAAACTGGCAAACTAATTTCTTAGATTACAACTCCTGAACCATTTACAGTCACACAAGATTTAAAATGGAGTTCTCCCAAGGGTGACACCACTTGCAGAAGACATCATGAAAAAGGCTAGTCACTGGGCACACTGACATACAGGTTATGTCTTCTAGGAATTGACAGATGGGTAGATGGATGTACAGTACATTATTCATGCCTCGCTGCCATGATTCATCCAATTCACAATCTGTCGGGCTCTTAGCAAAAAATGTGTGCAAATCTTCATTTTTCATTACCAGAAGGAAGCAGCAAACAGGATATTCTTGTTCTCTACCTTTTAGAATTAAAAAAAATCTAAAAAAAAAAATTGTTAAAAAAAAGTACATCTTTGGAAACAGTACACAAGCATGTTTTAGTCAGTGGGAGAAATGGGTACAAACTAGCCTTAAGAAAAAATATGTTTAAAAAGTGCCTATTGTTAAAGATAGCTATCTCTCATGTCTAAATTCACTAGTAAGAGCACATGTCGCTCTAGATGTTTTAGGAGATTATTGCATGATGCTAAAAAGGGGATTTTTAACCAAATAAAAGCATTTGGGGCGATTACTTATCACACAACATTGTATCCATCTTGCTACTGCCTTGCATTCCATTCCTGTTGTGCACCTTTTCATTGACTGGCAAAACCCATCAATAGGTTTTCAATCTTGTTGCTATTCCATTACTGCCTTGGTGCAATAGGTCCCTTCCACAGCAATTCTGCTTCCTAGGCAATCACATGGTATGAATGGGCATGATTCTGCTCCCCTCATATTCTCCCCCACCCTACAGTGATCCTGGCTACTAGTATTTTTCCAGAGTCAGCTGTTGTGTGAATGTACTTCCAGAGGGCGAAAGAGGCTCCAGCTAGCTTCAGGAGGTGGTTTGCTGCTATGACTGCTTGTTCACCCCCCCCAAAAAAAAACAACAACAATTCACACAGAAGCCAGCTTTGGGAAGGTGTTGGCAGCTGGGATCACTTATTTCCTCCCAAAATGTGGGACTGCTCTGTGGAGGAGCTGCAGTAGTGGAGCCAAAAGCGTGAGCATGAAATCGTGGGCTGCTAGCCTGGATTTGTCCTTGCCTGCTGCTTGTCCTGCCACTACTGCTGTTCTTTTGGCCAGCTGAAAGGAACAAAAGGTTTGAGCCTGCCTGCTGTCAGCCATGCCCACCCATGCCTGTGCCCACCAAGCTGCCACTGGCACTCCTTCCTGCCTGCCCCCCTCCCCCATGGTTCTTGCTTCTTCTCCTCCCCCCCATTGTGCCCCTAGCCCAACCAGACAGTAGGTATGAAGCACTCAAAAAGCACCTCCTGGGTTTAACACGACCTTGGATCACCATAGCCGTATTGTGTGGAAAGGTGTGAAAAGAAATTATGGCAAACTGGTATGCTTCCATTCTTAAACTAGTGGGATTGTGGCAGGACAGCAGACTGATGTCATCATGCTCAAAGTTTCACAGATAGTGGTGTGGAAGAGCTAGGGCTCATTGAGTTGAAGCCCTGGAACTTTTTGATAAGCAGGGACTATGATATCATTTGCCACACTTCTTGGAGTATTCCTCTGAGATTAAGTGAAATCCCAGCAATAGCTGGAGGAGAAATTGATTTTCCCAGCAACTATGTATTGTGAGCTATTCCATTTTAATCCGTGTAATATTTTACAGTGTCTTGGTCTTCAGTGGGCAAGTTCCAACATGTTTACAAAAAACCAGCTCGTGGATGATATCAAACCTCCTAGAAGTTGTTTTAGATCACCATGACCACCTGAATTTTTAGACTGTCCCTGGTTCTGCTGAAGACCTGTACTTTGACATTTACTATCCATGTTCACTGCCTCATATAAAACAAGGACAAGACATAAAATACCAGTCAAATTGTAGTTAGAGAAATGCAGTGAAATAAACACAGAGGGATTTCCACCACCTATTCATCTCCCCAAGTAGAGTGTTGCTGCTGAGGCCACTGCTTGTAGGTGAGGAAGTAAAATGGGATGCACTGGGAATCAAGGAAAGTTGGCAGTGTGGACAAAATGTGGCTTTTTCAAGATAGGCTTTCAAGAGCACCCACAGCTTGGTTTCAAATCTGGTTTGGAAAGACTTTGCAGCAGTCAGCCTACCTTTTCTCTGGCTGATTGTTGGCAATAAATTTGGGCTGCATGCAAGAGTAATAGGGGGAAATAAAAAGTCATTTATTTCATAAGCCCTCTTTCAATAAAACATGGAAATTGCATACACATCAGCATGAGCATTAAGTTGTTTGATACACTAAACAATAAAGGTCGTTTCCTTGATGAACAGGGAATAACAGCAGATTTCAAATGCAAAATAAAGATGAGGGCAAATAAATAATTCACTAGGAAAGACGCCAAGGATGAGTAGTTTGGCCAAGATTTACATTATTCTAAATAAACAGCAAAGCAGTCAGTTTGGAGAGCTTTAAGGACTACTCTACTACTACAAGATGCACTGCACAGCAAAGGCAATTGGTGTTTAATATGCAGCATTTTCAAGGGTGTTCATGGAGACCAAAATGAACACTCTAGTTAATTTACATGCTGAGAAGCTTGTTAGCATTTATGAGGAATTATGCAATCATAATGAACAAGGCCCACAGGGTATCTTGCTATTTTACATGTCTCCTATTACATATGTAGCTGGAAGAATGCCTTGAAGAAAATAGCTTGTTTGGGATAGAAATGATTGGCAGCAATGGGCTCCATCCCTCAAAGAATAATTCCAGCTACTGAGAAAAAAAGTATTTCTTTTTGTTGTCCTTATGCCTTCAAGTTACCACTGACTCACTGTGACCCTATCATAGAGTTTGCTTGACAACATTTATCCCACTGGCTTACTTTTAAGCTGAAACAGTTTGACTTGCCCAATATTACCTGGTGAGTTTTCATGGTTGAGTGAGGATTCAAACCCTGGTTCCCAGAGTCCTAGTCCAACTTTTAAACCAGTATACTATGCTGGCTCTCATGCTTAAAGAAGCTGGGAAATCCCAGAATTAGCCTAGTTAAATTGAAAACATCTTCTGCAGCCTAAGATGGAAACAAACATTATTATAGACTGATCAGCTAAATTCCCCTCTCCATCTGAAAGCCAACTTCAGTTGTGACAGTTTTGAAGAGGAAGACTACTTCACCTTGAGAAGCAGCAGAACACAATTTGGCTTGGGACTGATTCAAATTTGATCCACATTCCCAGAACAAATAGATTATGCCATGCTCAGCTAAGCATTTTTTTTATTATTCTTTTCATATACAGCTCTATTCCTCCTCCCCAAGCTTTCTGGATTTCAGCTGCCTAACTGAGAAGGTGGGGTGAAGCATTTAATAGCTTGTATTCCTAAAATACTAACAGGCAGAACCCGGCTGATCTACTGCAATTCATGCTGATCTTAGCCTGCCTTCAGGCCATCCTGATGTTGGTTATGTGAGTCACACTTTGGAACACCTTTCTGGTGGTCAATTTATCACCCTGAGTAAAATAAATGGAAAACAAACCACAAAATAAATAAAGAGCAATACAAAAATATCAAAGCAACATAAAATTTTGGAAATATCTAGTGAATAAAATTATAAACTGCCATCTTCCAGCCTGGAGGGAGTGAGGGGGCAGGGAGGGGCTGATTTTTATTTTTATTGTATTCTCTATGTATTTTTATTACTGTAACCCGCCCAGATTTCTTGTGATTGGGCGGGCTATAAATAAATAATGTATTATTATTATTTATTATATAAATAAGCCAGTGTTAACACTATAAAAGACTACAAAATACAAATATTAAAAATAGTACCACAGAAAATAATAGAATCATAGACTTGGAAGGGACCCCTGTCATGCAGGAACACACAACACAAGCCCTCCTGAAAGAAGGCCATCAACCTCTGTTTAAGAATCTGCAAAGAAGAACTCATCACCCTCCGAGTCAGTTTGCTCCACTGTCCAGCAGGTCTCACAGTCATGTATTTCCTCCTAAAGTTTCAATGAAATCTCTTTTCTTGTAATTTGAACCCATATGTTCCTGTTTTAGTCTTCAGAACAACAGAAAACAAACTTAATAATAATAATAAATAATAATAAATTTATTTGTGTTTCCCGGCTCTCCCAATTGGATCAAAGTGGGGTTACAGACTAATAAAATCACAGTACAAACTTGTTCCATCTTCTACATGAAGGTATTTAAATACCACCTTCTCAGTCTTTTTTTTCCCTTTCTCTTCATGCTAAACATAGCCAGCTCCCTAAACTGTTCCTTGTAGGGCTTGGTTTCCATGCCTTTTGCCATCCTAGCTTGTCAATAGTCTTCTTGAACTTTGGTGCCCAAAAATGGACATAATATTCCAGGTGAGGTTTGACCAAAGCAGAACAAAGTGATACTATAACTTTCCTCAGCCTGAACACTATACTTCTGTTGATGTAGTCTAGAATTGTATTGGCTTTTTTTGGCTGCAGCCTTAGACTGCTGACTCATGTTTAGCTTGTGGTTTACAAAACCCCCTGAATCCTTTTGAACATGTATTATTATTTAGCCTGGTGTCATCCAACCTATATATGTGCATTCCATTTTTGCCGCCCAAATATATAGTACCTTTTATTTATTGCTCTTGAAATTCATTTCATTAGTCTTGACCTTGCTCTCCAATGTTTTTAAGGTAATTTTGAATCCTCATCCTGTCCTCTGGACTATTAGCTACCACTCTTAATTTTATGTCATCTGCATATTTGTTACACATGCCTTCTGTCGCACCATCCAAGTCATTTATAGATGTTGAATAACACCAGGCCACAGGACAGAACCCTGTGGTCTGTCACCTCTATCCTGAATGGTCATTTCTGGTCACATCTGTCCAGGATGAAGAGGAACCATTAAGTGTTATTTAGGTTTGGTCTGTCAACCAGTTATACATTCACCTAACAATAGCACTGTTTTGCCTACATTTCACCAGTGTCTGTAAGAATATAACACAGAAACTTGCCCAAACCTTAATGAAATCAAGTTACACTACATCCATAGCATTCCTCAGATCTGAGATAAGAGACAGGAGTATCTCATAAGATCTCAGAAAAAAAGATAAGATTAGTCTAGCATGATGCACTCTTGATAAACCCATATAGGCTCTTAGTAATCACAACTTTCCATTCTAATTCCTCAGCCTTGATTCTTTAATGGTCATTCTCAGGTCCTCTCCTCCCTGCTTTGAAGATGGGTAAAACATTCACCCTCTTCCAGTCATCTGAGATCTCTCCCGTCCTCCAAGAATTCTCAAAGGTTATTGACAGTGGCAATTACATCTGCAGATTCCTTGATTACCCTTGGATGCAGTTCAGCCAACACTGAAAACTTTAATTAATTTAGAATAGCTAGGTATTCTTTAACTAACTCTCCCTATTCTCAGTTCAAGTCCCATTAATGTATCATTTATTCTCTTTTCCCTAGGCAGAACACTATTTTCCTTGGTGAGAAAAGGCAGAGAAGGTACTCAGCAAATCTGCCTTCTCTCTGTCCTGTTAGCATTTCATCATCTTCTCTACCCAGTGGCCTTATGATTTCCTTGTTTTTCTTCTTGCTCTGAACATTGCCAGAAAACCCATTTTATTATTTTGAACCTCTCTAGAAATCCAGAGGTCATTCTGAGCGATAGCGTTTCTGACTTTGTTCTTAAAAGTATTGTCTAATCATTTGTATTCCTATTTGGTAATCCCCCATTCTTTCATGTCTTGTGCATGCCTCTTTTACATCTCAGCTCATATCAAAGTTCTTTTTACATCTATCCTGATTGTTTAGATCCTCTCTTCTTTCTTTTCTCATTGGAATTGTTTGCAATTGTGCCTTCAGTATCTCATCATTAGGAAACTCTCATGCATTGTGCATCCTTTTGAGCACTTCTGACTGTGGAATCTTACCCAATTATTCCTAAACGTACTGAAATCAGCTTTCTTGAAGTCCAGAATGTGTGTCTGATTAAATTTGGCTTGCCCTTTCCTCTGTATAACAAATCTCAAAAAACATGGTCACTCTCACACAAAAATCCCACTATTTCACTATTAGGATTAAATTTAAAATAGTTAATCCCTTGTCTCCCATCACTACACCACCCACCCCTTTTTAAAAACGTTTGGGCATTTCATCTACATAGTCATCATCTAAGTCTTTAGGGTGGTTTGGGAGTCAATAATGGATGCCCATGTCATTGTTGTTTCTCTTGCCTTTAATTTTTATCCAAATGCTCTCAGCCTGTTTTCCAAGCTCTGATTCATGGATCTCCTTATAGGTGTAATTGATGGTGGTCTATTTCCCTATCACTCAACAAGCAGCTGACATTTGTTTCCACCACCTCCCATGAGTAATCTCCAGTGAAACAGGCAGAATCAGGGTCTCTGTTGCAATTCCCTCTTGTGCTGGAGATCACTTACAGAAGGGGCATATGTGAGAACGTCAGTCAGCTGCTTCTCAAGCGACAGGGGAACAGACCCCCCAATCACTGCAGCAGCAGCTGACTAGAAAGTGGAGAATGAGGAATTTTCATGGTCCCTACATAACCCAAGGTTTAGGGGCTACATAGGAATCATGATACACTCCAGGAGTTGTGAATATGTAACAGTCATGAGTGTGTAGTTGTTGCCTATGTATTTGTAAATCACATAGAAGATTCTGGCCTTTAATTTTTATTTATTTTTACATACCATATTTTAATATCAGTATTAGTATTTCTGAGTCTTATACTATTAAAATAGGATTATTTATTTGATGTTGTATTCAATAGATATTACCCTGAATAAAGTTATGTATTTTAAAAGCTTATTTCATTCTTTGTGCATACAGTAATCCCTTGCCTTACGCGGGGATCCATTCTGGACCCTGCCACATAAGGCAAGTTCCGCCTAGGCTTGAGTCCCATTGAGGATAATGGGGCTCGTGCATGCGGCGGTGTGACAGTGCAAGTGTCGTGGGTGCACGCACCATTGAAGAAATGGCACAGGGCTTCCAGCATAAGCAGAATACATATTGTATATGTATTCTGCAGATCTGTTAACCATATTCCACTATTAATATGAGGAGATACATGTTTCAACACTGAAGGTAGGTCCCAAATGGATTCACAGTTCAGACAACATTAACAATTTCATTTGATGTACTAACAGGGAGTAAAACTGATCCTCCACATACCCCATCACAATGTTTTTCAGTTTAGTGGAAAGGTACATCCCTACATATAAAATATTATCTTGCAGGAAGTAAAGGGGAGAGTTGTGTATCTTAGTGTTCAAGAACCATGGAATATTGAAGAAAACAATTTATTTAACATAGGTTTTTTTCTAGATTTTTCAGGCAATGTCCTAGAAGAATTTATTACTGACATTTTGCCAGCATCTGTGGCTGGCATCTTCAAAGAATGCTCTCTCTGAAGATGCCAGCCACAGATGTTGGTGAAACATCAGGAATAATCTCTTCTAGAACATGACCACATAGCCCAAAAAACCCCCACAAATAACTATGGATGCCAGCCATGAAAGCCTTAGACTTCTCAAATTTATTTAATGACATAGTTCTAAACCTAGATGTGAGCATGGCATCTAAGCAATCTGGCACTGGGGTGGGTGGGGGAAACACAACACACATCTTACTATTTACAGCAGTTTTGGAAAATTTACTCAGCAATAGCATATGACAACATATGGCAAATCATTGGGAAAGAGTGGTGAAATATTAGCCAATCAAGAAACAGCAGTCGTTAATCTATAACTGAAAATGACCAAGTGAGCACCACATAAAAACTATTCACATTGAACTTTTTGTTACATTTTAGATTATTGTTATTAGCAGAAAGCACCAGTTAAATGAAAGGTTCAGAATGCTTTGTGAATGCTTAATCTGCTTTTCTTTAGGATTGCTGAGTTCAAGAACTCTGTAGCTTCTAATTTTTTCCTTGATTCATGATGTTTTACCATTAGCATGGCTCTACCTCATTTTGGTTTTAGGGTCAACCTCTAACCTTCAAGAGTCATTTTTACCATGGGTGTAGTAGCTACATGGAATTTCATGCAGCCCCCCCCCCCCCCCCCCCAAAAAACTGGAGAGGCTGTCTCTGCAGTGAGGGATGGAATATGTTTACTGAGAACAGTGCAAATCCATACTGGTCATCTAAAACACAGAAATAATGGTAACCTGTATGATGATCAAAAGACTTTCCACACATACCTGTGATTATTTCCATTTCAACTTATGTTTACTGTGGAGTTTTTTTGATTTTGTAAAAACAGAATACCATTTCCTTGACAGTCATCTGTTGTCAAGACGTCTCACCCCTTTAAAGCAATGCATAAGATATAGCAATTGCGTTAGATATACGACTGAAAACTGCATGACTGAGGAACCAGCTCCATTTCCTGTGTTTTAAAAACTGCTGCATTCAGCCATTTCTCAAAGGTGATCTTTGCCAATGTTTTTTGATAGAGATTTTTCTAGTGCCATAATTCCAGCTGAGAGCTAAACTATGCCCAGTAATTCTTTTCAAGCTTTGTGCTTTTGGGGAGAATTGCTGCAGTATTTCACAGTATAAGTAATTTAAGAATCGCTCCTATTACATTAGTCTGTTGCTTCCGTCCTTCAACAAAACACATTTTTTCTGCATGTCAAGAGGTAATTACTTTATCTCCTCTCAGTATAACATTTTTAACAGACTACTGACCACACACACAAAGCACAGTCCCATTGGTATTTCATGTGCAGCATCCAAGTTCAATTATTTCATTTGGGACTCTTTCACAGTTATAGCACAATGATCTCACTTAAGGGGTATTTAGAATTGTCAGCCAGATCTCTGGTGCTTCACCAAACTAGAAAACCTCTTTCTTCGCCACATTAGGGCTGCTGCAACTGCATGCTGCAGCTCTGATATGGCCTTTCCATGGCCCAAAAAGAAACCTCAAAAAGCGGCTCCTTTCTATGCTGCGAAAAGGGTGCCATAGCCGCTGGCAACATGGCTTTTCTGCACTCCTTTGGTTCAGCATCATCTGGATGCAGCACCAGAGGAGTACTGTGATGCTGCCCACTGTGTGGTGGGGCACATAGTGTCAGGCTGGCATGGAGTTGGAGTCGGGGCATGTGTTGTGCGGACATCACTTTGTCCCTGTGCTGGCCTTTATGGCTGGTCTGTACAGCCTGTAACTTCCCAATGACTGAATTCAGCCTGTTTTCTTCTCACACCCCTTGCCCTGCCTCTTTGGTTAAAGGATCAACTGATATCTCCAAGAAGAGCTGGAAGAAATAACTCTCGTGTCTGAAAACCAAGAAGCTGCACCTAGTTAGTGTCAACAATACCAAGCTAGATAGACCAAAATGAGTATTTTCTGCTTTTTCTAATTGTGCACTCTGCTTTTCTATGAACAATTTTTCATGTTTATTTTAGGACAATTATATTTAGATAGTTGTACAATACACAATGGAAAACCTGAATTAAAAAAGAAAGATCTTAATATTTTACAGCCCTGGCAGATGTATGCCATATTGGGCACTAAACACGAACTGAAGGGATATAGTATCTGTTGTTAGTCATGCTTCAGCTCATACTTTGAACAGTTTAAACAGGTTTGCAAGAATCTTTCATAGAGCAAAACCATGCATATTTTTACAATACATACAAGGTTTTGCACTGAAATCTCTCCTCAGAATATGCTACAGTAAGCTGCCACTTCCTTCTACTTCCATCTCTGTGATACTTCTCCAAAAACTACCATATTTTACACAAGCTGAAAGAGAAACTGCACACTGGAAAGCAAGTGAATTTGTAGGAAAAAATGACCTTCAGCATAGCTACAAGTAAGACTACCACTGAAATGTTACCTAGGGCAAAGTGTGCAGAAAATGTGAATGTTCAGGGAGCTGGAAATTTTGTGTTGAGGGGCATAGGGACATTTTTATTCATGTAACTGCTTTTATTTAAAGCACATTACTTTTTTTTTAGACTGTAAATCTCAGAATATGAAAGATGTGGTTTTGCATCACAGCCATTTCCAATCTCTGGACTATGAACATTTCTTTAGGGGCACCTGCACTCCCTTGTTTTGACACCAGACTTCACCTCCAGAGGAAATGCCTGAGAGAACTGAGTGGTGGTGGTGGTGGTATAAACGTGCTTTTTCTTTTTTAAATCCCTGGTCTTGGGTTGGGAAAGGTTTGAAAGTGTATTGTTAGGGAAACTGAATGGCTCCATCAGGCATTTTGTGTGTGTTTGGTGGTGGTGGTGGGGAGACGTTGGGGTGCACAAGCCCATGAACCATGTTTTCCCCTCATGCTGTGTAAGAAAACAGAGATGAGCCCCAAATCTTCAAATTGCTAATCCTCATTCAATTTACTTTAATCTTTAATTTATCCTGTAGACATGGAAACAAACTGGAAGTTGCAGTAAGCTTAAGATTCAGAAGTACATACATCTATTTTTTGGAAGTTAAGGCAAGCTTTCATATAAAAGACAGCATATACTACTTGCATCTCCCAGACCACCTAAAGCCAGAAGGTGGATCATTGGCTAAACATGAGCTGTTTCTTGCAATATTAATGACACAGAGGCCAAGAAGCTATATTTAAAGGATAAGATTTCAATACATATCTCAAACCATCCATAGTTGCCAGCTGGAAAAAAGTAAGGGAGCAACTTTGTTTGAACTGACTAAATGTGTCACAGTGTAACAGATAGGCTGAGAATTTTATAGAACATCAGGCTGGTTGTTAGCAAAATAACAAAATATAGTCACCTTTCACAGCAGTTATTGGTATATTATCTTGTTTGTTTTACTCACAATTTTTCATTAGCAATATGAAAAATCTTGTCAGTTCTTTTTCCTTGGTATGGGTCAAATCCACTATAGTTTCAGTTCAGACAGTCATTCCAGGCTCCATCAACTATGGTTTAAGCAACAGCTAAGAGGAGGGAACTGGCAAAACAATTTCTGAGTATTATTGTCTGTGAAATTCATAGGCTTGCCATACATCTGCAGGTGACTACAAGGTTACACACGAGTCCTGAAACCCTCTCTTTTGGTGCTTTGTTTCTAGCTTACATTAAGCCAGACATCTTTCTTACCATATCCTTCTTACCCCAGCATGAACTGGGGAACATGAGCTCAGTTCAAGCCAGAAAGTTTATTCTTTTCTATTTTCGTGAGCTAACAATATGATGTAGTGGTTAAAGTGTGGAGTAGGCATGATCCAGCGTCTAGTCCCCACTTACCTATATTACTCTCCTGTAATCTCAATTACTTATCAGGATTAGGATAAAGCGGGGAAGAGGAAAACCCCTTTGATCTCACTGGAATAATAAATGCAACATACATGATGGCCTTATCTGCATTGAATATATGCCTGGGGCCACTCAAGAACATTATGCTCCAGAAGTGGCCCAAATTGGCCAAGATGATGACCATACAAACTAGGCAGTGTTGTTTGTACAGGCCAACCATGTTGACACTGTGTCAGCACAGCTGGCCTGTCCCCTGTCCTTGGGCCGTGCCCATTTTCATACTTGCAGGAGGTCCAGGTGTGCTGCCACTTCTCTTGAGGGTGGGCTTGCGAGCACAACCAATGAGGAGCGAGGGTAGAGCAGGGATAGGGAACCTACAGCCCTCCAGGTTCTGATGAACTACTATTCCTATCATGCCTCACCACCAGCCAACTGAAGGAAGTTTTAGCCAGGCTCATGAGAGCTTGGTTGTAGCTCCTTCCCTACATGTAGGGAACCTGGAGGGCCATAGGTTCCCCGTATCAAGGGCATCTGAAGATAGAGTTTTTTGAACTTGCACACAAGGCCAATGAAGGACTAATCCATTGTTAGTCCCAACTAAGATATACCTACTAATATGGTTTCTGTTCGTCACCTCTTACAAATTAAATTGCTTTATTTGGGTAAAGGTTAGACACTGATGTTGAATTTAGCCTTACTCGTGGAATTATTGTCTGAACCATGGATGTATATTGATTAGAAACGATCAGCAACAATTCCTAATTTCTTGCTGCGTGTATCTCTCTATGTATTATATTGTCACACCAATGAGCAATGACAGTTCATGAAGGCTATGTAAATAAATAAATGAATAAATAAATAAAGTGCACTACTTAAGGATTCCACTGGGATATTTTATGGTTAAAATGGGTAATAGGTCTCTTACAAGCCAGAATTGAAGCAATTCATGAAAACAGTAGTTAGATAACTACTGCATTTCAGCACACATAGGAGACAGAAACAACATAATTACTTACCACAAAAATAAGACTAGGCACAGTTACCCCAGAGAGTGGGAAATAGTAAGAAGGAGAAAGCTTTTAATTTATGTTTATCACACTCACACAATGACAAGGTAGCAAACTGTGGGACACACACCTGTCTGAGTTATCAAGGCTGGAAGTGTAAAGACGACTCTTCCCTGCAGGATACCTCTGACCATTCTGGTGGGATTAATTTAATCTTAATGCCTCAGTGTTTTAATTATAAAGTCTCCTTGCTATGCATGTAATTAGAGCCAGGTTAATTACAGGACCAGTCAGTGGGAAGACAGGCAAGTCCGCCACATGTTGTGAAGGAAACACAACACATTGTTGGATGACTGAGCCTTAAACTGTGCATTGGAAGAGAATCATCTACACTCAACTAAAAAGTCATGGCAAGGAGCTGAGATATCTGCCAATGTTGCTGTTTCCTGCCCTTATTATTATTATTTTTTTTGAAACTCATTGTTTTCTCTCTTAAACCTTTCCCCAATATGAAGCTCTTTGCAAATGTTGGCAAACTCTGCAAAATGGAATGGAAATGGAATTACCCTCCCCATCTTGTATCAGCAAAATTCAATAGCTACACCTATTCCCAGCACAGAGAAGACTATGTTGTACTTATCTGTCATACATGTTAAAATGAAGCCGCCAAAAAATTGAAAATAAATGAAAACATGAGAAAATTAACTTAGCAATAACACAAGGATTCAAAACCAGACTTTAAAGAGTTAACAGCTCCAAGCACTGAGTCTGGATGGATGAATCGCTTGGTGTCATCTTCTCTCATATGTTTTTATCTTTTATTAAAATAAACATTTGCTGGGCATATCTTGGAAGACAATGGCAAATATGTTAGGCATGAGTCCTGCTCTCTGGGGGTAAATTTTACCTGCTGCTCTTAAGAAAAGATTTAGAAAGATCCTTCCTAGGGTGACCAGACGTTGTAACTGCAAAGGCGGACAAGGCAGCAGAAAATGTAGGACATTCATGAAAAAGTGTAGTACATTACCTCCACCACAATTCCCTTGCCTAATGCATTTGATATTCTCCTCCAAGAAACATACACCATAATCTGGGAGCAAGTCTTGCCTGCTGCTCTTTGGAAAAGCTTTAGAAGACTCTCTGATGTGCAGCAGGGGCAGCCTGCTGAGCAAACATCAAGCCCCACAACAAGCCCATTACCTAATGCCTTTTCTGCTCCTTCTGAGAAATGCACCCCATGCTGTGGAGGCAGGAGTCTAGGTCTAATAAGCAGCCTGTCCCCACCACACATTGGAGAAGCCTTCTAAAGCTTTTCATAGGAGCAGCAGACAAGACTCATTCCCATAGTGCTGGTTTTGTTTCTCAGAGGAGAACAGCAAAAGCATTAGGCAATGGGCTTGAGGCAGAGGTTGAGGCCTGTACATCAGCTTGTCCACATTGTCACATCAGAGAAGCCTTCTAAAGCTTTTCAAAAGCTTTAGAAAGAGCCTTCCATCTTAAGCCCATTGCCTAATGCATTTGCTCCAAGAAACATTATGAATGTGTTGTGTTATTGACCCAAGGCCAGCAAACTGGTGGTTAAAAATATACAAGATGCAAGTTGAGTTGAGTCAGTGTGTCATTTATTGTGCAATCAAGTCCATGTTGATTCACTGAAATGATTTCAAAGACACATATACACATAATGGAACTACATCTTCATTAATTACATGGTTTGTAGATAGATTCTGTTTTATTATAATGCTGAAAGAACAGTCAATCCCTAAATCAAACTCTGGTTAAGAACCTGAAATTCCAGTTTAGTAAGGCATCATCTGAGGTTTAGCCAAAGCTGAGAGGTCACTTAGCACCATTACATTTTTTTAATCATATGAACTGTGAGGCATATAGATATATCCATTCTTCTGTTTAAGATGCAAGAAATATACTTTCATGACATTATGACTACTGAAATGGATTTGTCAGGTGTTTATTTTTAAATTGGATCTGACAACTAGAACTCAGATGTAATCTTAACATACAATCCCTCTCAAAGAAAGGGCGGGGGGGGGGGGGAAGAGATCTCATCACCTCTCTGTGCAATTGGTTCCATTATGGAACCACTCTTACCACCAAGAAGTTCCTTCTAATGTTCAATCAAAGTCTACTCTCCTGTAACTTAAAACCATTAGATTTGGTCCTAACCTCTGAGGCAGGTAGAGTATAAAAAATACAGTACAGTGGGTCCTTAGTATCCGCTGGGAATTAGTTCCAGGACCCCCTTTGGATAACAAAATCCATGGATACTCTAAACCCATTACATGCAATACGGTAATATAAAATGGTAAATCAAGGTCTACGTTTTAGAAAAAAAAATACTCTCAAGCCTCAGATGGTTGAATATGTGGAAACTAAATCCAAACAGAGGGCTGGCTGTATGTATTAGAATTGGTTAGAGAAGCAAAAAATACTGTGTATAGTTAAATGAACAGTGGATTTACTCCCCAATAAGGGAGTATATAATTATAACCTAATCAATGTATTTTACATTTTTGAAGCCACAGAGCTTTATATTATTTTATATTGATGGGATTAGTATAATAGTACATTATGTTATGTTTATGGGCACATGTTTAGTGGCTCAGTGTCAGTTCTTCAGAAATACAAGGGGCTTGTGAGACCCAGCATGGTGTTGTGGTTTGAGTGTTGGGCTATGACTCAGGAGACCAGGATTTAATAATAATAATAATAATAATAATAATAATAATAATAATAATAATAATTTTATTTGTATACTGCTTTTCCATCTGATCAAAGTGGTTCACAGTAGCATACAATATAATACAAAACAGTACAATACTCAAGCAATACAATATATAATTTCCTGCTCAGCCATGGAAATCCACTGGATGACCGAGGGTGTGTCACACACTCTCAGCCCCTGAAAACCCAGGTAGGCACACAACATAAAAAAACCCAAGGGGTTTATAGAGAATAGAAAGTGAAAGCAAATTAGATTATGAAAGGAAGCTCGACTGAAAAGCAAATTAGGTTATATAAGAGAGCTAGCCTGAAAGTTAAAAGAAAGCTTGAGATGGAAGGTGTGTTGAAGCAGAGCTGGAATTAAAAGTGAAGTTAAAACAGAAGTGAAGAAGGTGGCGCAGACAGACAAGAGAGCTACCAAAAAGAGGGAGCGGAAACAAAGGAGTAAAAAGTAGAGGAATAGCCAGCGTGTTATTCTTGATTTGCAGGAGAACAGGTTTTGGGGGCAGGGGGAGTTTGCAGTAACATTGCAAAGAACTACTTGCCTAGGAAAGAGACCTAGGATAAAATTTAGTAAAGACAGAGGCGGATTGGGTTTACCTAATTTAGAGCTGTATCACAATGCTTGTGCTATGACTTGGATCAAAGATTAGATTTCTTTAGAGGATGATAAAATGATGAATTTAGAAAATTGTGGTTTAAGTTTAGGATGGCATGCTTACATTTGTTATGGAACAGATATAAAAACTAAATAATTTAAACAGCATTTTATTAGGAATGCTCTATTAAATACTGTATCTGGAATAAATGTAAGAAATAACTTTATTGACACTTGCCCAGAAGGATGTCCTCGCAGGAGGCATTTCATAAGAGAGGAAAAAAACTAACAAATAATTAGTTGAGATATGATATCTTTTAAAAATCTGGAGAAATTGAAGAGTTTTTTTAAAAAAGAGAAGAAATATTGGAGGGGGACTCCCAGATCAATTGGTTTATTGCAAATCAGAGAAGATTGGAAAAGGACTACATCTAAAGATGGTATAGAAAGTAATGAGACAGAATTTGATAAGATCATCAAGGGAAATAGGACAAAGCTAATTAAAAAATTCTAAATTCTTGTTAAGTATGGACATGATAGAAGAAACTGTTAAAACAAACATGGTAAGATGGTCCCAAAATATAGGGAGAGAAATACCTATGATCAGCTGGGAGAATGTGTGGAAAAGAAACCTTCGTTTTGCCAAATGTAATAATTTAAAAGAGAACTATTATAAATTGTTCTTCAGATGGTATAGACGCCAACTAGGCTTGCCAAAATAGGTAAGCATGGTAACACAAACTGTTGGAAGTGTAATAAAAAATGAGGCTCTTTGTATCTTCTTTGGTGGCAATGTAGTAAAGCAAAAAAAAAAAAAAAAAAAAAAAAAAAAAAAATGAAAAAAAAAAGAAAAAAAGGAAACTGATACATAAAAACATTACACTCATACTTTAACAAAATAGTCCATTGAATCCCAAATTATTTTTATTAAATATAACTGATGTAATACTTGATAATTTGGTTCAGGATGTTTTGTCGTACATGATTACAGCTGCCTGGATGTTACACGTGAAGTATTGGAAATCCAACATCATTCCAACAACAGAGGAATGGAGCATATAAACGGCATGTCAAAGGTGCGCCGTGGCACTGCCCGTGCGGTCAGTGTGACACCAGTGTGGGGGCATCGCAGGGGCATGCATAGTCCAAACACCATGCCCCCATACTGGCACTTCAAGCCGGTCAGTACAGCCCTCTATTGTGCATGTGTGTGCGCATGCAAACACACGTGAGAGCACTCAAATGGCAATTCCATGCCATTGTCAAATGATTCAGTATTTTTTTAAAACAGAACTCCCTTTGGGATCCTGCTTCAGCTTGGTGAAACAGGCTTTAATTTTGTCTACAACACTAACAATTTTGAGCCAAATGTTGCTGAACTCCAGACACATGATAAACATCCATTGATCAGCCTATAGATTCTTGAAACAAATGTGCCGATATTAGGAGAACTCTAGGTGCTAAAATGTATCATCATTGCTCCAAAAGCTTATGCTTTTATCCTACTTGTCAACCATCTGTACAAAGTTCTAAATGTGACTATTAAATCAGATTAAGAATCCCGAGTTCTCAGTTTGTTAAATAATCAATTTAACAAAAGGCCAGAATTCATTTAACATCACTTCCTATCCATCATCTTTTTTGTGCATATCACATAATAAAGCTGGATCAGTTATTCCCAATGCAGCCCAGGGTCCTTTCACACACACAATATAGCACAATGATTCCATTTTAACATCCATGTCCCCACTCTATGGAATCCTGGGATCTGTAGTTTAGGGTGGGATATTTAAAATTCTCAGCCAAGGGCTCTTGTGCCTCAGCAAAATGCAAACTCCAGGATTCCATAGGATATAGCCATGACAGTTAAAGTGGAATCACAGTCCTGTGACGGTCTAACACGAAGGAGCTCTTGGGACTCTTTATTACAGCAAGTCATACATTAAATAAAACATCCAGTGCAAATCATAAACAAATACATTTCAACCAGTGGGTTAAGATATCGTTTTCTCTGAGCCAGGCATATAGGGGAAAGGGGGAGGGCAGTATGAGCCTATATGGAGCAATTAGTTTTAAAATCTGGAAAATCAAATGGGAAAGCTACACTGATCAAAGATAAGCTGAAAAATTGGTGACAATGTGATACAGTTATTCTGTATCTGGCAATGCTCTGCTTCCTGCACAGGGAGCAACAGCAAATCCAATCTGGGATCATATGGGATGACCATCTGGCTTCCCTACTAGAACTGGATTCAGGTTAGAAGGCATGTGGTGATTCCTATGTTTGCCCATTGTACAATTGTTAATTGCCAAAAGTCAAGGCAACAGAAATGTTGAGAAACACTTTTACTCTATATTTAGGCATGTTCTCCATGCATGTGTTAAGGGGGAAGGGATCATTTTCTATTTTGGTTCGAAAAGAGGAAGAAAAATTATTTTAAAAGCATAGTATATGAATATACTTTGATTTGCCTGTTTTCAGTTTAGCAAAATTGTATCAGTAAAGATAGCACACATAAAATGTGCATCACTTCAATTTTTCTATGTTGCATTACTATACACTCAGTTGGCCAGCTGAATATATGAAATGAATCCACTGAAAAGCATTGTATTCATTCTCTTATGAGTTATGACAGTCTGTCAAATGTGAAAATCTGCATGTTCAAGTGATAAAGGCTAAACCATCTTTGCAACATCAGCAAAGACTAAAAATTACATTTGAAAAGTGTCCTCCTGTTGTACTCTTACACAAAAGTTGTTTTACATTTGTGCTGGAGCATTGCATGGAAACTAAACCCAAAGATATCCTTTTGCTTATAAAAGGTAATGGACAACCTCTTTCCAAAGAATATCATCCTAGTCATGATTTTCTGGATCCAGTCCTAAGATCTGGACTTCTTTCACAGTCACAAAACATTTCCCAGAATTGCAATCAAGGTGACATCTAGGTTAGTATTTTGCTGCAATACACTCACAGTCTGAACAAAATAAGCTATTATCAAAGTATAACTCAGTGTCAAGCTACATTAAATGCTATTATGGCATGTTTTGAAATCACACATAAAAGAATTAGAAAAAACTGCCAGATTGAAATGAAGGAATGTTTGTATTTTTACTGTTTAAAATTTTCCAGCCATATACCAGTTTTTCCTTACTCCTGGATACAGACTTGTATTTACTCATATCAAGCAGTCAGTTGACTAGATCAAGAGCACCTAGTTTTCATTTAGCCAGTGAACATCTAGTATTCTCTTAAGATTTTAATAAAATAGTAACGTTATGAACATGTTCTCATATTATGGTCAATATTTATAGATGAGTTTACCAGATTTTTTTTAAATTAAGGTAATTGTTTGAGGGAGTCCCACTGCTACTATATATAGATTTATGAATGAAGACTGATTTTTCTTTTCCACTTTTTCTCTTCTGATCCTCTTATCTGTAGAATACACAACCCCAGAAATTAGAGTGAGGTATGTACTGTATAGAACTGTGAGTGACCCCAAAAGTGCTTTCAGCTCCTCTCCCAGCTTTGAGACAGACCAGCCATTGATCTCAGTGGGACACATACCTGTACATATTATTTTCTGGTAGAGGATGGGGAATCAGGTAAGGAAGGCACAAGGTGCCACATGTGGTCCTGTGTTCCATAGTCATTTTTTTGCTCACAGAGTATCATTTCCTCAACCCTCATTGCAATCACCATGCAAGAAGATGGAGAGGGAGATACAGTCAGCCCTCCATGTCGATTATTTATCCATGGATTCAAGCATCCATGACTTGAAAATATATTCTAAAAAGCAAACCTTAATTTTGTCATTCTATATGCCATTTTACTATATCATTGTATTTACTGGAGTTTGGTATCCATGTGTGTGTGCCCTGTAACCAAATGCCAGCGAATACCAAGGGCCCACTGTATTCCATGATCTTCATGGATGCGACGATCACTTGGCTTGCCTTGGTTCTTCTGTGTGTCACATATGCTCTGTGCATGGGCAGTTTGACCTTTGCTGGTGTTGACTCTCCCACCACCAAGCTAACCACCATATTTGCCACAAGATTGCTTTTGATGTTCCCATCACCCAGCAGTTGTAGCTCTATGGTTCAGTATAAAACATTACACTATGGCTACCCTCAAGAAGAGCCCCCCCCCATGCCAACTGCCATCATCAGGCATGGGAGTGAGTGAAAAAGAAAGGCCCAACTCCATCAGGCCTAGCTGTGAATTATTGTGACTTACATCACACTATTTTATTTTATTGTATTTTAATTTACTGTATTCTCTATGTATTTTTATTGCTGTAACCTGCCCGGATTCCTTGTGATTGGGCAGCTATAAATTATTATTATTACTATTACTATTACGGTGCATTACATTACACTACACTGTGTGGTCTGTTCAAGCAAAAGAACTGTGGGAAGAAACAGGCAGGATGAACAGTTACCATTGTTTCCAGATGCAGCTTATTATTATTTTAAAAAAACGTGTATGAGAAAGTTCCTCTTTCTTGTTCAGGATCAACATTATGCACTCAAGATATTTTCAAGGCAATTGTTTTGTTATGTAACCATGCTTGGCCCAAGCATTTCATAGGTATAATTGTTTACAAGTTTTGTTGGAAATGGGGAAAAACCAGACCAGCTGAACTGAGCTAGAGTATTCAAGGAGAGACACCACACATCCATAATTCTGGACCTTACAACCATGTTATTATTGATGTACAAAGTTTTTTATTTTCAGAGCAAATAGTTAGGATTTACAAAGATCTATTCCAAACTGTTTATGTTAACCTGCCCCTTGAATCTTTTGCAATACAGGTCAGCTTTGATCACTGTTAAGGTGAGAGTTCTTAAGCATATAGTAGGAGGACATTAGAAGTTTATTACTTTTTGGAATATTATTTAAAGTGATTATTTTCCATACCTTCTTCTGTATTTTTAATTTATCCTTTACAGATATATAAAAAGAATTTACTGAGTGACACTGTGACATTCTTACAATCAACACACATATAATTATTTTCCCAAAGAGAAATATCTTGATGAGATTTGTTGTTTCAGTCCTTATTACTACTTTTGTTCAGTTAAATTTTGGATTTTCTTGTTCTACTCCTATTTTGATTTTATTTATGTGTTTACAATTCTTAGTTGCTTAGGATGTTTCTTTCAAGGAAGGTCAGGACATGCATTCTAAATTATGCTGCTTACTGGATCCCATTTTGCGATTAATAATAATAGTAATAATAGTAATAATAATAATAATTTGCATTTTACCACCACTCTTTAGAAATGCTCATAGTGTGGCTTACAAATTGTTAATTAGACAGTTCTCTGCCTCAGGTTTATAATCTAAAAATACATGACACAAAAGTAACAGGGAATGAAAGTGAAGAAGGGGATAAAATAGTTATTTTTATTTAAGCCATATAGTTCTGTCCTCCCAAGTAAAGCAATGTACATATCAGAGTAATGTTTACTTTCCATAGGAATATTCTTGGTGTATTTCTGAAGCATGGTGTAATGGTACAAGTGCTGGAATTCCTGTTCAGCCATGGAAGCTCCCTGGGTGACTTCGGGCAAGTCACACACTCTCAGCCTCAGAAGATGGCAAAGGCAAACATCCTCTTTATAAATTTTGCCAAGAAATCCCTGTGATAGGTTTCTCTTTGGGACACCACAAGTTGGAAAGGCACAGAAAAATAATTTCTGAAAGTTCTGTAATAGGATTCTACAATAATTAACACTTCTTAATAGAAAAGTGCAATAACATCCAAAATCAACAAAACAGCAGTACCTTTATTAGATCAACCACAATGCACAAAATACATGTTGCAAGCTTTTGAAGCTTCAGTAAAGGAGGATGCTGAGAAAGCAAGTTAGGTCAAGACCATTGGTTGCTTATTTCCAAACCCATGTTGAAAGGTTGCTGGCCATCTCTGAATCCTTAATGGTTAGAGACTATGTTGATTGCTATACACCTGCACCATATATACCTGCCCAGATTTTGAGATTACTTTCAGAAGCCATGTTCATGAGATTCTTCTTAGAATGATACAGATGACTATTTTTAGTGTGGCCCATGATCTGTCATTCTCTCTCTTTAGAGTAATCAATGTGATCCCCCAGCTAAGACCACCATTTACTAAACCCGTGGTCCTATTTAAATGTTCCTTTAAAATCTTTTTATTTCAAACTGCTTTTAATTTAATGGATTTTATAATACTGTTATTTTGCCTGTTTTGTTGTGAGTCGCAGGGGAGTGGGGTCTCAATAAGTGGGTACAGAAGGTGGGCCCAATTTTTTAAAAAGCTATTTATGGCCAGATGCAGAGTGTCCTAAAAGGCCCCTCCTTTTCCGCAGGCGGGAAGCTGCAGTGGATAAACTGCACGTTTTCCCACCGGCAGAAAAAGAACCCGCAAATTCTTTTCCCAGTGCACTTGTGACCCCAAGTGTGCCAATGGTGCACTCGTGATGTCGCAAGTACGTCATGACGTGCGGGCACTAAGTGTCCGTCACATCAAATGGCAGCGCCCATCTGTACAGGGCGCTGCCATTTTGACGTACGGAATACGTGCTAGGGTTGCAGTGCAAAAAGGCCCATCTGTACTGGGCCTAAGTTATTTTTCTTCCCTACCCTAACCTGAAAATTAATCATTGCCTTATGCTTCTTACATTCAGTGCACTAGACAATAATTGATTTATCATATTTGTACATTGCAAAAATCCCTCTGAGGGGAAAAAACAACAGATGATTAGTAGTTCATAATAACATCTTTGAATAACATGATTACAGTTTTTTCTCATCCTTTCAAAAACTGTGGTTACAGAATGCTACATTTTTGAGGTTTCCATGAGACTTAGCAGAAGCTAAGCAATTGTGGTAACTCAAACCAGTTTAACTACTCATTCCCATCATTTATCATGACAGTGTTGGAAAAATGACCAACTCATCTTTCCTACTACCTATTCTGTTTTTTCTCCAAAATTTCAAAGACACTGGTTTTGCAAGGAAAGAGAGTTCTGAAAAGCAGTGGTAGCCATGAAGGCTCTGTTTATTTATAGTTTATGTTATAGCATGTTATGTTTTGTTTCTTTAATGCATAGGATAGAGAAAATCTTTAGGGAGCAATGTAAATATTTGACATGTTTGGAAATACTTATTTTCCCCTTTAAATATGTTGCTTTTTAAAAGACCAAAATCCTGCTGTGTTACTTATAACAGAAGAAGAATATAGAACATGGGATTACATTTAATTTTGATTAAATCTCCTTTTGGGCTGCCCCACTTTGCCATGGACCATTCTGTTTCAGCTTGATGTGTGTATTTTACTTTAATGTACAGCTTCAGGTATCTTTCTGTGGAAAAAAGCTATCTTAATATGAGAGATTTAACAACTTCTGTTACTTCAAGATAGGAAGAAAATCAATGCATTTGAGATGTGGCGCTAAAGAAGAGTGTTGAGGATCCTGTAGACTGCAAAAAGGACAAACAAATGGGTCCTAGAGCAGATCAAGCCAGAAATCTCCCTGGGACCCAAGATGACAAAACTGAGACTGTCACACGTTGAACACATCATGAGAAGGGAGGGGAGCAAAAACAAATTCAAAATTTCCAACTCCACCACATGGAGGGATCTTTAGATTGATATTTCATGGAAATTCCTGGGTTCAGGTATTTGATGCTCATGGGTCACACCATCTCATATGACAGTAGCACCCTTCCTCCCAGGAAGCCAATGAGAGTATGAATTTCAGTTTTCATTCCCCAGACAGTGAGGTGTGTGGGTGGGAGACGGACTCTTAAACGAACAGCAATATCAATCAGTTACCCAGGACTATTTCGGCTTGGTTCAAGAAAGAAAGAAATTCCATCTGAAAGAGCTGATATGACATTACCTGAGATTTTGGGGTCAATTTTTGGGCATAAATTTTTACATTTATAGATGAGGTACATATATCAGATAAGGTAAACAGCTCCCTACAGAATCACTTACTGATCATGTGTGAAGAACAAAACAGAAAGAAAGAAAGACATAAAGAAGATTAGCCTGTACCACCAGCTGCTCTGGCATGTAGAAAAAGCATAGAGCTGTAAGTTTTGCCATACCAATGGGAATCATAAGAAAAATGGAGTCTGTGGAAAGAAAAATCCCAGGGTATATTTTGGAAGAAGCTTTCAAGTGGTCTCCAGAAGATTCAGAATCTTGTTTACTTATGCAAGACATACCATTGCTGGTTGTTTCATTTCCCATATGAATAATGCTATTTTTAATAAAAGTTTGCTGAAAAATGTGAAACTGCGCTTCTTTTTTGTGGTGTAGGAATCTATTCCTATTTTTTCAATGTTATTTCTGTCTAAGTACCAATGTTTCTATTAAAGAAGTAAAGCCTAGGAATATAACTACTTTGTTAACTGAGGTTAACTTGTAGTAAGTAACAGCAGCAAAGCGATACACACAAAAAAGAACTGAAAAGAAACTAGCAAGAAGCATCTTTGGGAGGATTCCAAATAATCAGTGTTCCTAAAGGGAATGGTGTGTGGGATTAAGCTGGCTCCCTCAGGCTAAAATTGTTGTACACAAGAGAAAGCAAGAAACACATAGAGACTGACAAATACTGTGGAGGTGTATGAGTGCTGCACAGAGGAGATATGGGGCTTAAATTACTATTCAGGAGGAGTAAAAAAGTGGAATTATTTCAGGAAGAAAACTTAGTCACTAAGCAATAGTCATAAAAATAATACTAGATTGAAAATATACTGGATGAAATGATGAATAGGAGAATGGAATAAAAAAGGATTGGGATTCAAACGCATTCAGAATTCATAAAGGGAAAAATATGTTGGCTGACTGAACAGTTCACTTTAGGTTAAGTTCAACACAAAACTGAAAAGAAAGCACAGAACATAAATGGAAATATGGAGAGGGGCTTCTGGTGCAAAAAGAATGGAACAGGAATTCATGTTCACAGGGATTAATGATTGGAAGTGGAATTATAAATTTAAAGAGAAAACTTGGGAAAGACTAATACAGTAGCATCACTAATCATAATAATGATCATTTCAAAATATGCAGGATTAAATGAAGAAAATATAATTTTTAAAAATTATACTGTGCCTTCTATTGTAAGCTGACTTAGAGTTCTGCCGTCTGAGAGAAGGCTGACATGCAATAAATAAGCAAATATTTTTATATTTTAAGAAATCAAATGCAGTAGTGACAGAATAAAGTCCTATGCTTCAAGTGCTATCTTTAAAGTTTCTACAGGAAAGGAAGCATAACTAATTAATAGAATTTACCACCATGGCTATACCATGGTCACACCATATTAAAGCCAATTTAAGACCGTTTATGGTTAATTTACATATACTGCTTTTATTTTAAATAATCAATGAAATATAAGTGGGCAATTTTATTACTGATAATGAGTAACAGCAACATTTTAGGAATTTGATAATAATTAATGGATAATTTATTTTTAGTTATTTCCAGCTAATTTTTAAATCTTTTTTACACACACACATACACACACACAGTTTTTAAATGTATTTTAATCTTGTAAAAACATTTTTTTAAAATAAAAACAAACAACAAAACCTTCTACCTATTGGTCAACCTGAAAAGTGTTGACTTGAGTATGCATAAATTGCACAACCCTGGAAGCTGAGTTATGATACTTTCCAAGTGAAGGCCTCACTTAGCACAGGAAAAACCTAATTCAGTAACTCCCTTGTAAAAGAAAATGTGGCAAAGAATTTACCAGTTTCCAAAAAGGGATTAGAGAACCAATATAAAATTACAGAGATAATTGCCACCGGCTCTCATATATTTTTTGTGACTCAATAATATGTATCTCAAACATATTTATTAAGTAAGGCAGCAGTGAGTGGCTGAGAGTAAATACAAAACTGGTTAAAATAGAAAAATGAAGCAAAATGCAGTAACAGACAAGTAAAAGCCAGATGGTATACCATGTAAAATGTTATTCTGAGTAGTGGGACAGTTAACAAAATACTCACTATACAGCTTCATAGAAGGCCAAAATACCACAAAGGTACCAGATCCATTTGATATTAGAAACTAAGCAGGGTCAGCCCAGTTAGTATTTGGATGGGAGACCACTAATAGCAGATGCTGTTGACTATACAGTGAGCCCACGTCATATGCGGGTGTGCTGAAAGCTGCTGGGGAACATGCGGGGCGCAAGGGGCAGCACATCCCATTTGAATTAATGGGGTGTGCACCTGTGGCACCGCATACACAAGCCCCATTCACTTAAATGGGGCTTGAGCATGCGTGGTATTTGCTTTATGCGGGGGACACCGGAATGGATCCCCCACATAAAGCAAGGGCAGACTGTATTTAACCACCTCTGGGTATTCCTTGTCTAAAAAAAACCCTATGAAATTTAATGGGGTCCCATAAGTTAATAAGCAACTTGAAGTCACATGTGTACACACACACATTATCTTCATATACCTTAATACAAGTGGGTCCTGTTTATTATGTTCTGGACAGTCACTATGCTGCTGAGATAAGAAGTCAAACTCTCACCACAGTTCTCTTCTTGCCCTAACTGACAGAATATTTTGTGGCTCCTAGTGCCCATCGACTAGACTCAGTCCTCAGCTGTTTGGAAGGGTGGGAATTATCCTATTTTTTATTGTACTTCTTCAAAATATGGGTGGTCCTGAGCCTGTTTTCATGTCCACATCCCAACTTTTTCAGTAGATATGAAGGTTATTAAAATCTTTAGAAAAAAGACTTCTTCATTGCTTCCTAAAAGGTAAAAGAATAGAAGCTACTGCTTTGAAACTTGTGACATTTTTCCCGCTCCAGTGATATTCTGAAGTTTGGTGACTCTTATGTTCCTCAGTGAACATTACAGCCAAAGAGAGATGGACATTTTCTGCTTTGCTCATACCAGACATATGCTGTATTTGTGCCTAACAGATCATTACTTCTAACAATTATTTGCTATAAGTGTTCCTAACCTGATAAAAACATTATATAGAAATGAACAAAGCATAACAAAGAACAGTTAACTTGAAGTCCATGGAAAGGTAGGATAGAAATTAAGTAAATAAATGAAACTTACTGCTAAGAGAGGGTATTTGAGGTTGGTTCAAACAGAAGAAAAAACTGGACTTTCCCTCAAGAAATGCTGGACAATAGATGGGTAACAGCTGAAGGGGAACTTTACTGTTAGTGAAAGAGTAGACCTCATGCATTGGTATTGGAGGAAATTAATACAAACATGTTGTGCACTTATACTCATGAAAATGTGTTTTTCTTTTAAGATAAATGAAAACATAGCATTTCAAACTACAGTACTGAGGTTAATGTTGAAATCTATTAGTCAAACATTCATTATATAAAAAGAGATTATAGAAGTGATCACTACCTTATTAATGTGTCTTATGTATTTCAAACATATGGTTAATACACTGTTTGCCATAAGGTGATCATTTTTTCAAGGGAAAAACCCCTCTACTTAAATTAGTAGTGAAATACTGACAAAAAAAGTGGCAATTGAGCACCATGCCAATCACATTTTGCTTAATGTTGGGCAGACTCCAGACTTCCAGCACTACAGTGCATAGCATGTCCCCTACAAAAAAAGTGCCACTATCTTTTCTTTTCAAATTTTCCTAGTGACAGCCAAGAGATCTTGCAGGGACTATCACATCACACCCTCTTTGGGGCCTTAGATGCTGCTATAAATGTTTCCCTGCCAACCCCACCATATTCTGTTACTTTTGATAAAGGGGCAGTAGAGAGGCTGAGGACCTCAAATAAATCCAGCCCAGTCTTCAGAGAAATCTAGGCCAAAGCCTACTCATATCTTGTATTAGGGGCCTCAGAAAACCAGTGTCCTTTGAAGCCCTGTTAGTTTTGAATAAAATAAAGATGGTCATGCAATTTCTTTTTTTAAAAAAATTGAAGTTGGCATATAATTAAAGTATTAGAAGTCATATTACAGGTGCCAGTTTATTTGTTTTAAAATAAAACTACATATACTACATTTCTAAGCAATAAAGACAGTAACATGTTTGCAATATTTTAACTGAATGCTGGACATTAATTTCCATGTTTATAATCAATCAAGTATAATTTTATTGGTATTTTATATTCCTTTGTGTTCTCGCCTCTCCCTACATCTATCATCCATTTTTGTGAGCTTTACACTTACAACTGCAAAATCATGTGCAATTACCTTAGCTGCTCTATTTACATAAGAATTACTGTATGTTCTAGTATTTTATTTAGATCTCAAAGTAACATATATTAGTACTTAATTTGGATTTGAAGGTTTTAAATATTCCAGCTATGAGCACTACACTCAAAACTATGTTGAAATACCTATTTGCATTTCTATAAACCCCCATGAAACATGTTAACAGCAGCATAATAAGAAAAAGAAATTGTGGAATGTTGACTTGCACAACTATCTATATTTTCCCACCCCTCTATTACTGGCAAAATAATAGCTCACTCACTCATTTGTGTTTGCAAAAAGAAAAGGTACACTGGATGAAGTTACACCCTAAAGATGGTACTCAAAAAGCACACAAGCAAAACACATCTTGCAAAGCTGAATGTGAGAATCTTTTATATGATTACATACAATTGAACCAAAGGGGTTAGCAGAAAATAGACTGCATAGCAAATACAGGACAAATTCTATATTCAACTGAGCTGTATATTAAACAGGTTCTCAAACTAATTTATATAGGTTTTTTTGTGTATTTTTCGAGCTAGATGGCCTTGTTCTGGAAGAGTTTATTCCTGACATTTCACCAACATATGTGGCTTGCACCTTATCTGCAGATGCCAGTTACAGATGCTGACGAAACGTCAGGCATAAAGTTTTCTAGAACACAGCCACATAGCTCTCCAAACCCACAAAAAACTATAGATGCCTGCTGTGAAAGCCTTCGACTTCACATTGGTCTAATTTATATAACTAGAAGTAAAACACAAACCACTTAAAATTATTCTAATACGTTACTTTCCCTAATGCATTACTTTATTCCTCTTTCTTTAGGACAAGCTACTTCCTCCCATTTCAACATTTCCTATTTCAAGGAGTACTGGTGAAGCAGTGGTTAAATGCCTGTACTGCAGCCACTCACTCACAAACCACAAGCTTGTGAGTTCAATACCAGCCAGGGGCTCAGGTCCAACTCAGTCTTGCATCCTTCCGAGGTCGCTAAAGTGAGTACCCAGCTTGTTGGGGGCAACTGGCTTACAGATGGGGAGTGCTAGTTCACTGATAGAAATGTACTTGCTATTGCTAGAACATTTCAATTGCTCTAAGACAAGTTAAGCAAAATATTAAGAGAATTTGATTTAAGAGCAAAAGCATTCATGAGGCACATTCTTGAAGTTCTGTTCTGCTGACATGACCAGCACCATCTCATTTTTGAACCAATGGCAAGCTACTACTTATTGGCTAGTATCAACAAAGGGACAGATATGTAGTGTTTTGATGATACTGGCAGTACAAGAGAGCATTTTGCGAGAGACAACCAATATGTCAGTTACCAGACACATTTTCTTCTAGGAGTGAAGCTAGTCATGAGGAAGATGCATTGCTGCTCCCAAAAAAAGAAGCACGTGTTCTCTTGTTCTCATCTCAGTAGTATCTACCATTAAAAACAACACTGTATAATATCACATTATGTCTTTCCATATGCTACAGGTAAGTAGCAACCAAATTAACTGAAGGGGTGGTGGAAAGTGAGACTGTAAACTATATGGGAAATGGAGATGATCATGCACGTTCATTAAGCATGTGTTTCAGGAATAAAGAATTCAGAGGACCAGCTAGAGAAGTCATCTAAATTCATCATTAAATACATATTTAAACTACAGAGTAACAGATTGCCTAATCTTAAAGTACATAAACTACAGAGTAACAGATTGCCTAATCTTAAAGTACAAAGAATACCTTACAAATGTAAATTGTAATAGTACCCTTCTGTCAAGAACCACTAGTCTCTAATCATTTGATTTTTTTTCTATTTTCTTTTCCTCTTCATTCACAAATAAAGTAAACAGAGTGCTCACTGAACCCACAGCATACATTGACTAGAACTCCATATAGTACAAAATACTGTTTAGACAGATTCATATTATTTTCCACAATTCAGAAGTGAAAAGTCAAGTCACACATAATGTTCTCTGGGATTTATGTATACTCTTCCATTGCCTGGATTTGGAAGATTCTTGTTGCTCCAATCTTTGCAATTTGTTTGTTTGAAAACATACATTTTCTGATGGTCTTGGGGCAGGTGATTTTCATCATCATAGCTAAATTGTCTGCAGTTTACCATCTTCTAAAAAACGAACAAACATATTTACATCATGCATAAACACTTATTTAGCTTCTTCAAATGTTTTCATTTTTAAAAAATTAGTATATCAAAAAACTACTAAATCACTACAATTTAAACTGAGAATCACTAAAATAGGACTCAGTTACAATACCACATACATTTAGTTCCATGGGCATATTTCTCCACTAACCATATATAACAGTATTAAAATATTTCAGTGCAATAAAAATAAGAACTGTATGTTCACAGCCTGTTCACATTTTATAGTTGTCATATCTCACTGCCATTAAAAAAAATGAAAACCTTTACTTAAAACCTATTCTTCCATACTGTCTTTCATACTAAATGGAATTGACAATTTCTGGCACAATTCAAAATTCTGGTTAAGAACCGTAGATCCCGTTATACCCTGGGTCCAGAATTTCCAACTGGTTGTATGAGCTTGTCTTGTGTTTTAAGACCCTTGGGAAAGTGCTTTCCCTTGGAGCTTTATCACATCCTTTTCTCACCGCAATCAAGGTAAAAAATAAAAATAAAACGTCAACCTACCACTTTTATTGCTGCCATCATCACACTGATTGTGTTTCACGTAACTGGGGCTACTGTCCCCATCATGCTCCATTCTTGTCCCGTTCCTTAACTCTTCCCCTCTTTTCCTCCCTCCAGCATGCCTTTATTTATTTTATTTTTATTTTTTGCATTTTCAATAAAGTTTATTTTCTAAACAAAGTTAACACATTTCATACAATCTCTTCTAATTCTCCTACTATACTAATACATATACAAAAACAAATAAATAAAACAAAAAATGTGTATCATAAGTTATGTAAAATTATCATATTATATAAACAGTTATTATATCTTACTTCCCTTAGTTCTCTAACAATAAATACTGTATATTTTGTTCCATTACTAATATTCCATACAGTCTTATTCTTTCTATAGTCTTTCAAAAGATATTCTCAGTCTTAATATATACAATAAATGCTAGCTATTACTAGTGTCATTATATTTCCCATTTTGTACATTTACTGTTCTGTCTTATTCTTATATATTCTTGCTGTTTTCATTTATTGCCATCTTTTTATTTTTTACATTATTTACTTAGTGGGGACCATTCTTTGTCTGATTTCTCTATATCTTTGCTATTTAACCAGATAGTGAGTTTGTCCATTTCTGCTAACCTCATAAGCTATTCATCAACTGATGGTAAATCTTGACTTTTCCACTTTTGGGCAGTCGATATTCTAGCCACTGTAATCATATATAAGAGAACTTACTTTTTTAATTTTTAATTCCCCCCACCCCAACTTTTCTCATACCATTTTGGAGTACTGCAGCCCCAATTTAATGTTTTAATTAAAAAACAAAAACAAACAAACAAACAAACAAAAACCTGAAGGCTTCAGAGCTCCAGAATTGCGTGAAAACCTTAGGAAAAATAGCAAGGGGGGGAGGGGAGGAGGGAACAGTGACACGATGTGACTGCCATCTGTGCAAATGCCCCAGGAAAGGCTTTTTGCATCTGGGGCATCGCACAACTGGGCTTCCCCATGAAAGAGAAGGGATGGCTGGGGGAAGAGGCAACTATGGGAGGGAAGTGCAGTCGTGTGATCACCGTCACCAATGCTGCTTTCCACCCAATAAAATCAGTTTAAAAGCCTTGTACAATAAAACCCTTGGTCTCAGCACTTTCATAAGCACATCTGATGAAGACACAGGAGAGGACATTTTTGATGGCTCTTCCAAGGTTCCCTTCCACAGGAAAAAATAGGTTGGCCCCCTTTCTACTTTTTTCCCACTGGCAGGCAAATAGCTTTTTATTTAGATAGACTTTTGGCTAGTAACTGATTGCTTTGAATTTTTTTTAATGAGGTATGTTGTACTTCTATCTTCATTGTTACATTTTATGTATTTCTGGATGGCTTTAAATGAGTCATTCATGTTTTAAATAAGACTTTATCTAATTGGGATATTTTTGACTATTTGATTTCAGCTATATCTTGCTTTTAATCTATATTGTGAGCTACCTTGGCTCCCATATCTGAAGAAATACAGGATATAAAATAATATAAATAGTGGAATAGTACTGACAAATTATTTTTAAGAACAGAACTGCAAGTTGGAGAAACTGGGGATCCTCTTTCTTCCATTCACATCCATTACATCCTCTATGCGTGAAAACTTTTTGAGAGAAAGCACCTTCATGGCTGTTACACAGACCTATGTGTAAAACTAGTTTACCCTTAGACCCTGCTCTTTGTAAAAGAAAGGAGGAAAAGAGGGCAACATAAGAAGATACATAAAATAATAATTAATAATAATAATAATTTGTTTTATTTATATACCGCTATTCCAAAGATCATAGCGGTGAACAGCAAGTAAGCTAATTAGCAAGTAAGCTAATTTGCCCCCAACAGTCTGGGTACTCATTTTAGCGACCTCGGAAGGATGCAAGCCTGAGTCGAGCTTGGGCCCTTTTGCTGGTCTTGAACTCGCAACCTTGTGGTTTCGAGTGAATGGCTGCAGTACAGGCATTTAACCACTGCGCCACCAGGGCTCCGTGTAATTAAATGGGCTCAGATGTAATTAAAATAATGTTATCAACACAACATGTTTCAAGTGTGCCACAATTCTTCAGACTTGTTGGGTCCATTCAGAGAACAACTAAAACAGAGTAGTTGTTTTCATATTTGAACTGTTTTACTTACTTTGGGCTGCAAGTTTCTACCTTCCTTGTCATGGCACTCATTTTCTTTGCATTTCTGCAGAGAGAAGTGCTGTTTCTGGAGAGGGAAAAGCTTATTTTGGATTTTTTAAAAACACAATATGATGGAACTGTAACAGAGCTAAAGCACGTCATACTATGTGGTAGTCTTGAGAAATTTGCTACAATTTTGCTATGATTCTCAAAATCGTCAAAAATAAAATAAAATAAATTCTGGACTAAATATCTCAGAATTCCCATCAGTGAACAACACCAACATGTATTTCCCTAAACACTAGCAATATGAATGAAAAAAATAAAATAAAACACATAATTTAATTTTTACATTTAGTATTTCAGATCTGATAAATCCTGAGATGGTATGAAGTGTAGTTTAAATAAATAACCCAGCCAATAACCACCACAAACATATGCATATACACACAATTACCATACTGATTTCAGAAAACATAAGAGAGCACTTCATTTTAATAAGATACAGACATGCTGGAGGAGTTCAGAGAAGGGAAAAAAGAACGATAAAGATGCTAAGAGATAGGGTGAACAAAACATGAGGAAAAGTTGATGAAGCTGAGCTTAATCAGCTTGGTGAAGAAAAGACTGAGGGGGTGACATGATGGCACTCTTTAAATATTCCAAGGGCTGTCACAGGGAAAAGGAGGCATGTCTGTTCTCTGATGCTTCAGAGGGTAGAACTGGGTCTGATGGTTGCAACTTACAGGAGATTTTGATTGAACATTAGAAGTTACTTCGTAACAGTGAGAGTGGTTCAGCAATGGTACCAACTGCCTAGAAAGGTGATGGGATCTCCTTCTCTGGATGTTTTCAAAATGAGGCCGGAAAGCTTCCTGCTATGGATGCTCTAGTTGGAGATCCTGAATTAAGCAGGGTGTGGACATGATGGCTGATAGGGTCCCTTCCAACTCTATGGTTCTATTATTCTATTTTTATATTGTCCATGAAATGAGAAATTCATGATGGAAATCTCAGTAATTTGACACAGGAATGAGATATTTGGATTTCCACTGAAAACATTCATCACTGCACTTTGAAGTGCAAAATGGAAGTTTACAAAAGTTTTGTCTAAAAAAGAAAAAGAAAAACAGTAACAAGAAAACTCCCACAAACCAGAATTACTTTGAACACTGGCATACTTCAAAAATACACTCACAGAATAATCCAAAATATGTTTGATACTTATTATTAGTAAAACAACCAAACAGATTATCCAAACTTCTCACTGAGATTATTGGGCTGACCTATGCATTTCCACAGTAGAATACAAGCTGTACTAGAATTCACCGGGCTACTAGGGACATTGATCCAATGTAACATGATGCTGGAAAGGGTCCTGGTGCTGTAATCTGAACCGTTCACCACCCAGTTACAAGGTCCAAACTGACCAGCCTAGTTAAGGCAAGTACAACCCAGTTAGCATATCCCATTCCTTTTTAGTAGGACAGAATTCCATTAATTCCACATACTTTGCACGAACTCTAAATCTAAAATAAAAATGGAATATAAAGGTATTAGCGCGACAGTGATCAGACACATTACAGAGTGACAGCCTCAGGGGAAGGCAATGGTAAATCTCCTCTGAAGAAACTTGGACCTGCCAGAGGAGATCCGCCACATTTCTACTCTTACAGCTTTTAAGAAGGCTCTTAAGGCGGATCTCTTCTGGCAAGCCTTCCTACCTAGTTCCTCCCCCCGTTTACTGTGACGTCGCTCTGTCCACCAATTTTTCTCTTAAATTTAATGAGAAGAATTAAATTAAAATTAATGAAAATAAAATTCTTGCCTCATGAACTCTCCCTCTGTACCTACTGTCGTCATCAGACCTGTGAGGGAGTGAAAAAGACAGGCCCAATTCCATCAAGGTCTAACTGTGAATTCCGTAACTCACGTCGCTCTCTTTTATTTTATTGTATTGTATTTATTTATTTATTGTATTTTATTGTATTCTCTGTATTTTTATTGCTCTAACCCACCCGGATTCCTTGTGATTGGGCGGGCTATAAATAATAATAATAATAATAATAATAATAATAATAATAAACATTATTATTATTTGTGTGTGTGTGTGCGCGCACACACACACACACGTGTTGTATGTGCTTTCAAGTCACTTGTCCACTTATGGTGACCCCACGAATTTCATAGGGTTTTCTTAGGCAAGGAATACTTAGAGGTAGTTTTACCAATTCCTTCCTCTGAAATACACCTACAGCTCCTGGTATTTATTGGCAGTCTCCCATCCAAATACTAACCAGGGCTGACCCTGCTTAGCTCCCAAGAATTGACAGAATCTGGTCCCTTTACGTATAGAGGTCCACACATCCCATG
The DNA here is from genome assembly GCF_019175285.1 of Sceloporus undulatus. Taxonomy (NCBI): domain Eukaryota; kingdom Metazoa; phylum Chordata; class Lepidosauria; order Squamata; family Phrynosomatidae; genus Sceloporus; species Sceloporus undulatus. Next base: position 3,585,047 of record NW_024802934.1, read on the forward strand.
ATATTTAAGATCAAAACTGATGCCTTGAAAAATTTGAGAAAATATAGATAAGAAATAACATTAAATCTAAGTGTAGCGTCTAATCTGTAGTAGGGTGTTATGCTATTTTAATTTACATTTTGGGTAGTATGGATTTCCAACTATTAATGAAATCAATTAACAAAATAATTTCAATTTCTTATTATATGTGGATGTCAAAACTGCCAGTCTCAATATATTAGTATTATTAGAGAATCATTAGTGTTTTGACTCATTAGAATGATGTCTCCTTTTTTAAATTGTTAACGATATATTCGGTTTATTCTGTTTCCTTTCACAAAACTATCAGATCAGCGAAATTGTAATTAATAATGTGCTAAATAAATATGAACATTTCTACTGTACTGCATGATCCCTTCTGAATGAATTATGCTAGGGATTTACGTACGATTAGATCATGTCTAGAAATTTTAATCAAGCAGCCTAATCCACACACCAGTTATTTCCACTGGTTTGTATTCCAGCCTCTTATAGCAAATTAGAGGGGCAACCCACCAGAGGGATATCTTCCTCCACTATAGGAAAAGTTTAATTACCTTCTCTAAGTAGTAAGCATGACAGGTCCTACAGAACAGATATTTTACTTTTCTTGGTCCAAAACTCAAAAAACCAGCTATTGTGATACTTCCATCGTAATTAACACGAGATGGGGTGGGGTGGGGTTTACTTCCAGCTACATGATTGAAATGGGGGGGGGGGGGGAGAATAATCCCTTCAAATTTGGGTTACTCTTGGGGGGAATTTGAGGAAACCTAAAGTATGCGTGGGTGGGCTTAATATAAGACACTTGTTTCACTCTTTTTAAAGAAACAAACAAAACTTCAGCACTGCTTTGCTGTTGTTCCCAGAGTCATTCTTGGGAAGAAAAAATGGTTTCTCCAATTCCTTCCTCACTAAATGCTGACAAGTATATTAAAAGGGATATGCATTCTTACTGGACTGCAGAACCCTTTACTTAACCCGACAATGGCCTGCTGTGATGTTTTTAACAACTACTTCGCAGATAAAATCTCTCAGCTAAGAGCCGACCTGGATGCCGGCATTGCAGCAGTCCAGTAAACCCTTTATTGAAGTTAAACTAGATCGGTTTGAGTTCGTGAGTACCGATGACGTGGACAAGATCCTTGGAAATGTGAAGAAGACGACATGTCCCCTCGATCCCTGCCCATCATGGCTGGCCATCCAGGGGGGTGATGCCTTGATGGCATTTCTTAGAGATGTCATCAATGCATCCCTTAGGGAAGGTTGTGTTCCAACTTGCTTAAAGGAGGCGGTTGTTAGACTCCTGAAAAAAACTTCCCTGGACCCCCTGGATATGAAGAACTACAGGCCTGTATCTCATCTGCCATTTTTGAGCAAGGTGATTGAGAGGGCTGTCGCCCTTCAACTCAAAGTCATCTTGGATGAAACTGATTATCTAGACCCATTTCAAACCGGCTTCAGGACAGGATATGGGGTGGAGGCTGCCATGGTTGTTCTGGCTGATGATCTTCGTCTAGGTATTGACAGAGGAAGCATGACTCTGTTGGTGCTTCTAGACCTCTCAGCGGCCTTCGATACAATAGATACAATAGAAGTGACCAGTGGGGTCCTACAGGGCTCTGTCCTGGGCCCATTGCTATTCAACATCTTTATCAATGACTTGGAGGAAAAAATTGGGGGAATACTTATCAAATTTGCAGATGACACCAAATTAGGAGGAATACCTAATACTCCAGAGGACAGGATCAAAATTCAAAATGACCTGAAGAGACTAGAAAGCTGGGCCACAGCTAACAAAATGAAATTCAACACAGAGAAATGTAAGGTACTGCACTTAGGGCAGAAAAATGAAATGTACAGATATAGGATGGGGGACACCTGGCTTAAGGAGACAACATGTGAAATGGATCTAGGAGTCCAAGTAGACCACAAGTTGAACGTGAGTCAACAATGCGATGTGGCAGCTAACAAGGCTAATGCGATTTTAGGCTGCATCAATAGAAGTATAGTGTCGAGATCAAGGGAAGTAATAGTGCCACTATATTCTGCTCTGGTCAGGCCCCACCTGGAATATTGTGTCCAGTTCTGGGCGCCACAATTCAAAAAGGACATTGAGAAACTGGAGTGTGTCCAAAGGAGGGCGACTAAATTGGTGAAGGGTCTGGAAACCATGCCTTATGAGGAATGCCTTAGGGATCTGGGTATGTTTAGCCTGGAGAAAAGAAGGTTAAGAGGTGATATGATAGCCCTGTTTAAATATTTGAAGGGATGTCATATTGAGGAGGGAGCAAGTTTGTTTTCTGCTGCTCCAGAGACTAGGACCCGGAGCAATGGATGCAAGCTGCAGGAAAAGAGATTCCACCTCAACATTAGGAGGAACTTCCTGACAGTAAGGGCTGTTCGACAGTGGAACACACTTCCTCAGAGTGCAGTGGAGTCTCCCTCCTTGGAGGTCTTCAAATGGAGGCTGGATGACCATCTGTCGGGGATGCTTTGATTTGGATTTCCTGCATGGCAGGGGGTTGGACTGGATGGCCCTTGCAGTCTCTTCCAATTCTATGATTCTACGATTCTAATAGATCATGACATCCTCTTGGAACGCCTGGAAGAGTTAGGAATCGGTGGCACTGCACTCCAGTGGTTCCGGTCCTTCCTCTTGGGTAGATTCCAGAGGGTGATGCTCGGGGACAGTCCCTCCTCCAAAACAGAGCTGAAATGTGGCCAATTGTGGCACCATACTGTCCCCAATGCTTTTCAACATTTATATAAAGCCGCTGGGAGAAATCATTCACAGACATGGGGCAGGGTGTTATCAGTACGCTGATGACACCCAAATATATTTCTCCATGTCCCGATCAGCAGCTATGACAACAGATGGCATTTGTCCCCTCAATCAGTGTCTTGAAGCGGTAATGGGCTGGATGAGGAAAAACAAACTCAAGCTGAATCCAGACAAAACAGAGGTACTTACAGTAGGGGCCCCCAAACCAGGTATAGGGTTACAACCTCCAGTCCTAGATGGGGTCACGCTCTCCACAAAGGATTATGTTTGCAGTCTGGGGGTGCTCCTAGATCCGTCGCTTCACATGACTGAATGCGACGATCAGGAGCACCTGCTATCAGCTCCGGCTGATAGGCCAGCTGCACCCTTTCCTGGAAGTAAAGGACCTAGAAACTGTTGTACATTCACTGGTAACTTCACGACTTGATTTCTGTAATGCGCTCTATATGGGGCTACCCTTGTGCCTAGTCTGGAAACTTCAACTAGTGCAAAATATGGCAGCCAGGCTGGTCGCCGGAAAAACTAGGAGTGACCGAATAACGCCCATCCTAAAATATGTTCACTGGCTGCCTATTAGTTTCCGGGCACAGTACAAGGTGTTGGTTATAACCTTTAAAGCCCTACCTGGCTTGGGTCCAACCTATTTGAGGGATCACCTGCTCCCATATAATCCGCCCCACAGCCTCAGGTCCTGTGGGAGGAATCTATTGCAGCCTTTAAAAGCCAAACTAACTGCTACTTCCCAGAGGGCCTTCTCTGTAATTGCTCCCAAACTATGGAACGGCCTGCCGGATGAGATCCATCAAATTGCCAGCTTAGACAGCTTTAAAAAAGCTGTCAAGATGGATCTCTTCCGGCGGCAGGCCTTTCCTGAATAAAACTGCCAGGACACAGAATGACTGCCCCCCCCCCCCACATCATGTATTAGCCCACCGCTGTGTCCTCGTATTTTTTATTGTGTTTTTAATAGATATTTTAATTGTAACATGTGTAATCCTGTTTTAAGGGGGGGAAATTGGGACATAACTTTGTAAATGTGGATATTTTAATATGTTGTGAGCCGCTTTGATTGTCTCGTCACAGAAAAGCAGGATAAAAATAAGTTTTATTATTTTTATTTTTACATGCCATTTATACTGATGTGTCTATACCGAAACATATAATGGAAAGTAAGAATGGTTCTTAACCAACTTTGAATAACCTCATTTGCTGTTTGCAGCCCCAAAGCACTCATAAATTGAATGACTAAATCCAGAGGTGGAGAATATTTGTCTTCCAAATGCTATGGGATTGTCAATTCTCATCTTGCATCACTTTCTATGATGGCAAGGGCTGCTGGGAGTTGCATCACCTGGAGAGCTACATAATTTCCACCCTGCTTTAAACAATCTCTCAGTCCTGCCACCATCATAGGCTCACTTGGTGAGGACACTAGAGAGTGCATTCTCAGTGGCTGCTTCCACCCTCTGGAATGCCCTTCTATGGGAGGCTGGACTGGTCCCTAGCCTGCTTTCCTTTTGTCAGCAGGCAAATATGTTTTTATTTGAGCAGGCATTTAATATATAATTGTGTCAGGGTGACTTTTATACAGTGTGTGCAGTCTATTTATGGTTGTTGCTGTTTTTAACTTTTGTATGTTTCATATAATTTTATATGGTTTTTAGTTAGATACTTTAATTGTTTTTCCATTTTTATTGTAAAATTTTAAAAATTATTTTATTTGTCAGCTGCCTTGGTTTCCTCTCTGGGAGAAAGGCTGCACAGAAATGAAATGAAATGAAATAAATAATGAATGAATGAATAAAATAAGATTGGTTCTTTGATTAGTAGGATCATACTTAACTGACTTACATTATCCAATTAGGTCCAAGTACAAAGACCACATGCATTCTTACTACATGATTATTACGTAGGCATGTATCCTATCTTTGGAATGATAACTTACTGGAAGAATTATTTCCTTCCGTGACAGGGAGCGAGCTCTTTCTTCATATGAAGATGGCGGCTTGTGTGTTGGTGGAAGATCAATCCTGCATTGAGAAAACATGCAGTTTAATAATATCCACCATTAACTAGATCGCTGAATCACGTTTAGAAAGTTAGAACTGTACAAACATAAATGTGATACTTTTCTAGCATATAACAAAAATTGCAGTTTTACATTCATTATAATATACATCAATCCAACTAATGTAATCTGTAAATTTGAAACATGTACAAAGAATGGCTGTAAAAAGCCATGAGGTCTGGACAAGAACAATCTTTATTTTCTTCCTTCTTTCTCATTAAAAATGAAACTACTAGTCTTATTTTCAAGGTTTTTCTTTTAAGGAAATCAGAATAGAAAATTAGCTGTTTTCATTAACTACTCCAGTTTATGCAGGAGTCTAGGAAGGATTCTACATAGCAAGAACCTTGTATCCCTCCACTACTTCCCAGGGATGCTCTCCCTAGTTATTGTGATTTCCTTATTTAATGAGGTGATCAACAGATAACATTATCAAGAGATAATGAGGCAACAGTAATGAACATAGCAACAGAGCTTTCTGTAGATGGTTGAAAAAGCTTTTGCAACTGCTATGTACTGTTGCCTGGAAAGTTTTCACTGAGTCAAGCTCTTTTTGTAAACTATTTTGTAAACTGGAGTTACATATGCAGAATATATGCTCAGAAGGAATACAATCAATGCATCTTGTGATTTAAGTATAGAAAATCTACAGTGCTTACTAAACTCCTACCTAGCCCACATACACACAGTGCATTTACACTGTGGTAAAAAATGTAATTTGACACTTTACCTGCCATGGCTTCATCCTTCAAAATTTTGGAATTTATAGTTTTGTGAGGCACCAGCACTTTGACAGAGAAGACTAAAAGACCTTGTAAAAGTACAAAGCCAAGGATCCCACAGAATGGAGCTTCAGCACTGTATAGTTTATATTTTATGACTTTTTGATTGTACTCCATTGGCAGGTTATATGCTGTTTTGATGATGCCTATAAAATGCCATGCAAATTTATGGTGATATATAAATAACACAATAGGGTTTTCGACTGGCGCAGAGACTCCGTTCAGAAGTTGAAAAGCTGAGCAGATTGGCAGGAGCCCTGCCCCCTTGCATGCACTGAGCATGCCCAGTCCACCAATCTAGCTCCACCTTCAGTTCGAGTCCACTGCAAAAAAATCAGCAGGGACCTGACTGAGGGGAGGTAGGCGGGTTTGTGTTGAGGGCACAGATAACCGCTCGAAGAAACACAGTTACAGGTAAGCAACTTGTCCTTCTTCTTCGTGGTCTCTGTGCCTCACACAATAGGGTGACTACAAAGCTTACCTGTAGCAGGTGGGAAAGTCACTGCAGACAGAAGACAGGACACCACCAAAATTGACATCTCGACGGGACCTGGAATCCAGCAAGTAGTGCCGAACAAAAGTGGATGGTTGAGACCACGTAGCTGCCTTGCAAACATCAGGCAGGGGGACACCTCTGAGGAAGGCAGCAGAAGAGGCAACAGCCAGTTCATTTAGCCAGTTTGTAGGCCAGAGAAATAGTCTGGGCAATCCACTTGGAAAAATGTTGTGAGGAAACAGGGTGGCTTTTTCTTGGTCCACCATAACAAATAAACAACTTGCTGGTCAACCAGAACTCAGCAGAATGTTGAGTATAAAATGCCAAAGCACGGTGAACATCAAGCATGTGCATGGTTCTTTCCAGAGGCATAGAAAGATCTGGATAAAAATTAGGAAGCACAAGTTCTTGGGCCAGGTGAAATGAGGATACCACTTTGGGTAGAAAGGAAATATCTGACCTCACACAACTTACCTGGCCTCCCTTTGAACCCTTGGGACTGCCTTACGCTTGGACTTTGTCCTTGTGAAAAACTAAAAAGGGCTCGTCTGAGCGTAAGGCAGTTAATTCAGAAAATCTCCTGGCTGACGTGATTGCCCCAAGAAATGCCACTTTCAGTGTGAGCAATGGCAGAGAGGCCAATCCCAAGGGTTCAAAAGAAGGCCGGGTAAGTTGTGTGAGTACCAGCGAGAGTGACCATGCAGGGCCAATGAAGGCAGTATAGGAGAGAGGTGGTGTAGTCCTTTGAAGAAGTGTTTCAAGGTAGGAGATTTGAAGAGCTGGGCAGAGGGCAAGCCAGAGGGCTGGTTGGCCACAATCGCTGAAAGGTAGACCTTGAGGGATGAGAAAGACAAGCCTTGGTCCTGAAGGTGTAAAAGAAAATGTAGGGCCATGGAGAGTTGGACAGGTGTTGTTGGCTTGGCTCTGTTCTGGGCGAATGTGCAGAAGCGTTTCCATTTGTAGGAGTAAGAATGCTTAGTGAAATCTTTTCTGGAAGCTAACAGGACCCTGAGGAGTTCAGGAATTGTCAAGGGTGAATCCTCCAAGCCATGAGATGAAGACTGTGGAGGTCCGGATGGAGGACTGTTCCACTGGAGTAAGAGAGTAGATCTGGCCAGTTGGGGAACTTGAAGTAATGTCCCTTCAAGAAGTGGAGATAGGGAGTGAACCAGGGTTGCCTGGGCCAGTATGAAGTCAGAAGGATGGTGTTGGCTGTCCCTGGTTAGTTTGGCCACTACTCTAGAGACTAGGGGAAGAGGAGGAAAGGCATAAAGAAAATGATGACTCCATTCAAGGAGAAATGCATCTCCCAGAGATCCCAGTCCCATGACTGGTCTGATGCAGAACCTTGGACATTGAGCATTGTCCAGGGAGGCAAAGAGGTCCAGAAAATCTGTTACCTAGTAGGTAACGATGAGGCAGAAGGCTGGAGTGGAGTGTGTCCACTCGTGTTGGAGGACTTTGTCCCTGCTGAGGGAATCAGCTAAGACATTGTTCTTGCTTGACAGATGAACCGCTATGGGATGGATGGAGAGGCAATGGCATCAACTCCAAAGTTGTTGCGCTAGGTGAAGCAAGACAGGAGCGTGTGTTCCGCCCTGTTTGTTGATGTACCAGACTGTGACTGTGTTGTCAGAAACAATTTGGACCACCCTGTGGCAGAAGTGGTGTTCAAAGGCCTGAAAGGCTTTGATGACTGCCAGGAGTTCCAGGGCATTGATAGATCAAGAGAAGTAATAGTGCCACTGTATTCTGCTCTGATCAGGCCCCACCTGGAATATTGTGTCCAGTTCTGGGCACCATAATTTAAAAAGGATGTTGAGAAACTGGAGCGTGTCCAAAGGAGGGCAACTAAAATGGTGAAAGGTCTGGAAACCATGCCCTATGAGGAACGACTCAGGGAGCTGGGGATGTTTAGCCTGGAGAAAAAAAGGTTAAGAGGTGATATGATAGCCCTGTTTAAATATTTGAAAGGAAGTCATATTGAGGAGGGAGCAAGCTTGTTTTCTGCTGCTCCAGAGAACAGGACCCGGAACAATGGATGCAAGATGCAGGAAAAGAGATTCCACCTCAGCATTAGGAGGAACTTCTTGACAGTAAGGGCTGTTCGACAGTGGAACACACTCCCTCAGAGTGTGATGGAGTCTCCTTCTTTGGAGGTCTTTAAACAGAGGTTAGATGGCCATCTGTCGGGGATGCTTTGATTTGGATTTCCTGCATGGCTGGGCGTTGGACTGGATGGCCCTTGCGGTCTCTTCCAACTCTATGATTCTATGATTGATATGTATTTCCGTTTCTAACGGGGCTAGTGGCCCTGAACTTGGAGATCTTTGTAGTGGGTTCCCCAGTCCGTCAGGGAAGCATTGGTGGTGACCATCCTAGAAGGTTCTGGAGGTTGAAAGAGCATTCCCCTGAGGACATTGCTGGGAGAAGCCACCACTGAAGGGAGTCCCAAACATATTAAGGGAGTGTCAGACTTTTGGATTGACCGTCATAGAGGTGATCGAAAGAGGAGAGGAACCACTCTTGAAGCGGTCTGAACTTTAGGCATGCTGGGTAGGTGACAACCGTAGTGGAAGCTATGAGGCCTAGGAGGTACTGAATGTCCCTCGCTGCGGGACGGCATGATGAGAGAACAGAATGGAGATGGGACCAGAGAGTGGCTGCTCTCCTGGTGGGCAAATAGGCAGGAGCCATTACAGAGTCTAGAGATGTGCCAATGTAATCTATCACCTTAACTGGTTCCAGGATAGATTTGGAGGGGGTGACCATGAGATCCAATTCTATCAGAAGAGAGAGAGTGGTATGCATGTCCCTAAAAAGCTGTTTGCGGGAGGACAACACCATCAACCTATTGTCTAGATAGGGAAAAATCTTTATCCCTTGGAGACAAAGATGAGATACCACCACTGTCATGCATTTTGTGAATCCAAGAGGGACGGTAGAGAGGCCAAAGGGAAGGACAGTATATTGAAAGAGATAATCGACAGTGAAGCATAGAAACTTGAGTTGCTGAGGCCTGATGGCAATATGAACATAGGCATCTTTTAAATCAATCGATGCGAACCAGTCTCCGTGATGGAGAAAAGGGAGGATGGACTGGAGTGTCACCATGTTGAATTTGTGGGGTTCGATGTAGAAATTGACGCCCCTCAGGTCAAGGATAGGATGAAGGACTCCATCTCTCTTGGGTACAGTGAAGTACCGGAAGAAATAGCCGTCCAGCCTGAAACTGGGTGGTATCCTTTGAATTGCACCTTTGTCAAGAAGGGAAGAGATTTCTTCTTGAAGAGCAGGTGAAGATGGAGTGGAACAAAAAAAAAAAAAAAGCCTAGAGGTGGAGTACTTGAGAACTCTATGGCATAGCGCAAATGAATGATGGTGAATATCCAGGTGTCTATGGTGATCCGATGGCAGGAATCATAGAAGAGTCAGAGTCTAGGCAAGTGAGATGGAAAGAGAAGAGACGATGGTGGTGTCGTCTCAGGGGACGTGTCAAAAATGAGATTTGGTGGAAGAAGATTTTTAGAGGGCTGTTGTTGCTGAGGGTAACTTGTTTATAGGGTCCTCAAGAAGATTGTTGAGGAGAGCCCCTATATTGGGAAGATGGTCTGGAACGGGACTTAGAGTATTGAGAATGGGTGGACTTAGAGCACCATTGCAGGTGCAGATGTTTTTGATCTGTGATCCTGAGGCGTTTACCCATAAGGCGTGCCTTGGCCAAAGTGTCTAGGGAGCCATCAGTTTTAGATGCAAATAAACCTTTACCCTCAAATGGAAGATTTTCACTTCGTTTCTTGGCATCATCAGTAAGGTCCGTGGAACTCAGCCAGGCATAGCGGCGAAGGGCTACAGCAGCTGAGATAACCTTAGCTGCACAATCAACCAAGTGTCTCACTGAGTGGATCTGTTGGTTCACCAGAGAGAGCTTCTGTAAAGAAGTCGAGAGCTGCTGATCTCTGTTCTTCAGGCAAATAGGGGATAAAAGCAGCTATTATATCCCAGAGGAACTTCTGGTAGGCACCCATACAGGCTTGGAGGCTACCAACCTTGGCAGAGAGTGCAGCTGACGAGTAGAAGCAACGACCAAAGATGTCAAGACGTCTACCTTCCTTATCTACTGGAGCTGATCGTGTCTTACCAGAGGATTTAGAAGTAGATTCAACCACCAAGGAATTAGGTGTCGAGTGGGTGAACAAGTATGGAGCTGTGTTTGGTTAGATTCGGTACTCACCTTCCAACTTTTTAGAGGCATGAGGTACAAATGCAGGTTTTAGCCAACACAGGTTCATCACATCAGATAGGGAAGCCAGGAAGGGAGGAACAGCTGGTGTAATACCAGTGGTGTACACTATCTGGAAAACAGGATCCCTCAGTGACTTAGGAGGGGCATCAACCTGTAGGCCAATGGCTCAAGCCATCCTGTGAACCACATCGGAAAAGAACTGTACGTCCTCGGAAGGAGAATAAGGCATAGAATCTTCAACCTCCTCCTGCGGGGAAGAAATAACAGGAGAGGGAGAAGTTGGAGACATCTTGGTGTCGTAAGCCGATTCCTCAGTGGTCATGTGATGGACTTGTGTCGATACTGGAGGAGGCATAGAGGAATAATTGGAACAACAGCAGGAATCGGTGACATTATCGATGACGATATTGGGCCACCGGTGTCATCTGAAGAGGAAGACTTGGAGGCCAAGAAGCCGTAGCGGTAGTATGAGGTGGAGGCAAGGAGGGTCTGAAGAAGTTACCGTCCATCCGCCTAGGAGAGCAGGATCGGGAGTGAGGTCGGTAGTGAAAGGGGGAAACTGAGCGGAACTCCCTGTAGTGGTAGCGATCCTTGTAAGATGGAGAATAGGACCTGTAAGGGGGAGGTCTCTCTCTCTCTTCAGCATTCTTCAGCACGGTGACATGCGATGTAGGATGCCGAAGAGTATGGAGAATCCTGGAAATAGGGTCTCTGAAATTCTTAAGATGGCTCCACACAGTCTCCATACAGAGTCAGGGACCTATGGGATCGAGCTGGAGAAGCATCACGATGTTGAGAAGGAGGTGACGTGGAAAGTCTATAGGCCTCGACGGCGAGGCTGTCGGTACTGAGATTGGGACTGATGTCAGTGGAGTGACTACTATTGGCATGGATGGCGTTGAGTGTCAATGCTGAGGGCAAAGATATACTCAATGATGCCGGGGTCAAAACATCCATTGTCGAGTCTAAAACAGTGACCGACGTGGGAGCTTGTACAACTGGTGATGGTGTTGAGGCCAGCATCAAGAAAGACATAGTTGACTCTAAGGCAGCTGCCGCAGTAGAGGCTGGAGTCAGTATCGACATAGTTGTCAAGGTCGATGGAGCTGAAGCCTTGGCCTTATGCTTTTTCTTGGATCTCTCGGTGTCGTGATCCTTGGAAGAATCAAGCCTCTTTTTGGCTTTCTGCGGCTGTCGTGACTGAGAGGCAGAGGGAGCTGCTTGTAGTGATGCAGACTGAGCTGCAGATGGCGACTGCAACATGGGCGGGTTGCCTAGTGAGGTTGATGCCGATGGGCTCGATGTCAGAGGCAGAGATTCAAAGACCTTCAATGTCAGAGGTGTTGATGCCAAGTTCGACGTCGATGTCGAAGGTTTCAGTTTTGGAATCCTTGGTAACTTGGAGATCAGAATCGAAGTTACAGGTTCAGCCTGGGAACAGGATTTAGTTGCAATAGAAAGAAAACGTTCCCAACAGAAAATTTTTAGCTTTGGGGCTCTATTATGAAGTGTTGCAGTAGTAAAAGAGTGGCAAAATTGGCAACAGTCTGGAATATGCCCTTACCTAAACAATAAACACATAAAGAATGTCTGTCAGTGAGGGCAACTTTGCGACCGCACTCAATGCATAGCCTAAACAAGGATCTGGAGGCCATAAGAGGCCTAAGAGCGAGGAGCCCATCTGGGCTAAAGAAAGAGTAGAAAAATATATATCGCTCTAAGCTCTGCTTGGGCAATGCTCAAGAAAAACAAGAAAACAAGGAAAAAATGAGGAAAACAAAAACAATAACGAAAGCAATCTACCAACATGTGGAAGAACTAGCTCAGGAGCTACCGAAAGGAGATGTTTCTCTTGAGGCAGCCTCAAGAGAACTGAAGGAGGAGCTAGATTGGCGGGACTGGGCATGCTCAGTGTGTGCAAGGGGGCGGGGCTCCTGCCAATCTGCTCAGCTTTTCAGCTTCCAAATGGAGTCTCTGCACAGGTGCAAAACCCTATTGTGTGAGGCACAGAGACCACGAAGAAGAAACACCCACACAGTCTGCACTAATGCTGAGGTACAAGCCAACAAAACCAAAATTAAAAGTGATAACAGACTATGAGGGAATGACAACAGATTATTTGGGAATTTAAGCATTATGTTAAATCTGCATCTTAATTTTATATCTAGAAGCACTATGCACATAAATATATGCAGTATTATTTTCAACAGGAAATTCAACTATACATAGAGCACCTTTTACCATCAAGATTGATATTGCCCACAGAAACAGAAGATCTAGTGCTTCATCTGTGGACCAATCTGCATTGATATTTTATATTAGTAATTCATGTATTTCAAAACTAATTTTAGAAAAGGAAACCCACTTATACCTTTTGAGGTTCAATCACTTTAAAGAAGAAGAAAAAACTTACATTTTGTCCAGGTAAGAGGACCTTTTCTTTCTAGGAGTGAGTAGTACAGTCACAAAGATGGTAATGATAAAGAGAGCAAGTACTGCTCCTATTACAGCCCCAGCTACAGCTACTGGTGATGACTGTTTAAATGGAACATCTGAAATGTAATTCACCATGCATTATGATTTCAAACATTATCAATACCCCTTTCAAGTTTTGGAAACAAAAATCTAGCTGGATGATTTTCAGTATCTAAACATTTTGTGGAATCTATCTTAACTTCTTATGTTTAATACATGTGACTCATGAACAATTATATAACACTAAAAATGATTTTGTAAGAACAGTCAGAGTATGTTGATATAAATATTAAAGATTGACATAAAAGGCATAAGATTGACAGGAACTTATTCAGTTCTTCACTGACAAGGCATTAATTGTTCAAGACAACTGCCTTTAGTGATTTTTGGACAAGTTCTAACATAGCAAAACATTCGTATTTTGATCTGTCTGTGGGACTACAATATCATTATTTTTCTTTTAAGATTTTGCATAGGCAGGACTTAAAAATGAATGCAACATATACTGGAAGGCAGTATGTTTTAGAAATAGTTATCTAAAGATATAAACAAGGCAAAATAATGCTTCTGTTGTTATACTTACAAAAGCAATCATGCTTATTCAATTATGATGAAAATTTGTTATGGTTACCAAATCTAGCTTGTTCCATGCAAGTTATGTTTTTCATACAATTTAGTAGACATAATTTTCTATAAAATGTATTCGAATATATTTTAATGATTTTTTAAAAAATAATTGTAATTTTTTCAAAGACAAGGAACATTAGAAATTGCTACAGCCACAACATAGATAGTTATAATCACCAGTATTGAACAGTGACAAAAAAGATCAATAAGTAAATGCAAATAATGGCCAAAATATATCAGGATTTCATACACAATGCTTTCAGAAGAGACAAAAAAGTACCTTTAGTAGTTATTCATATTTTTCTTCCCATGCCATAGCACAGAAGATTCTAATGTATATACTACTTTGCTTCACTGAAACAAAAAATCTGGACACCTTTAGAAGTGATACAGAACAACATTCTGACAATATCTTTCTTTAAAAGGTAAGAATTTTGACTGTAGCTAGTTAAGTGGCTTAAGTCTTCGGAGAACTGAAGACAGAACTATCACTCCATCTAAAAACCTAATCACAAATAAAGGTCACACAACACCCACATAATCCCAGGTCACTTGTCCAGTGAGTTCCAGATAGTTCCGCTTTACAAAATGCAACTTTGAAAGATTTAATCCTAAACTGAAGGCTGGGGATGAGGAGCTGTTTAACCCATTACCTTTTGGCAGCTTCAACATTAAAAGTAAGCTGTCTTTCAGAGAAATATCTTGTCCATGAACAAGAAGTGGCAGCCCCAAGCTCCAATGAAACTAATAGTATAAAAAGCTAGGACATATAGCAATGGGTGCAAGCTACAGGAAAAAAGTTTCCACCTCAAAATTAGGAAGAAGTTTCTGACAGTAAAGCTGTTTGACAGTGGAACACACTCCCTCTGAGTGTAGTGGAATCTACTTTGGAGATTTTTAAACAAAGGCTAGATGGCCATCTATCGGGGGTGCTTTGATTGTGTCTTCCTGCATGGCAGGAGGTTGGACTGTATGGACCTTGAGATCTCTTCCAACTCTATTATTCTATGAAGATCTGCTGTTTTCAGAAGAACAGAAAATAACAGAAAAGCCCTCCCTTCATCCACCATCTTGAGGGAGAGGAAGGTAAGCTCCATCAGGCTTCCAAGGGAGAGCAGATCTGCTGGACTTTTCCCCTTCCCTACTGTCATTCCCTTCTCCTTTTGTGTCTTGTCTTTTTTAGATTGTAAGCCTGAGGGCAGGGAAATGTCTAATTAACAAATTGTAAGCGTTGGCTGAAGAGCGGGGTATAAATAAATTAATTATTATTATTATTATTATTATTATTATTATTATTATTATTATTATTAGTCATGACCAAGAGTTACTGATACTGTCCAATCAAAATGTTCCAAAGTTATCAGTTCACAAGATTTCACAGTTAAATTTTATGAATAGTCCAATTGCAGTCTCTTCTTCCCCAAATTGCAGGAACTTTTTACCAAAAGCCAGGTATTTAAATGGGTAGAAATTTCATTAGTATTTTTAATGATAAGCTCCTCTCTTGTTTCCAGTACTCTTTCCATTAACACTAAAGGTATGCTGCCTGTTACAGCAGCAACAATTCGCTAAAGATATACAGAAATACTACTATCTTGGTGCTAGTCAATTTTGTTCTATGGCTAGAACTGTTGAGATACTCTTACATCCTACTTGTAACCATGGCCACCTGAAAGCAAGATGAATTAAGAATTCACTTTCACAAGATACAATGCTGGCTGATAATCTGGGTAGTTGTAATAGGAGATCAGAGATATTCATGGATAAATCAATCAGATAAATTCAAGGCTGTCTATGCCTACTATACTATCTCCAGCTTCTGTATCGATAGGCCTCTCAAAACCACTACTGGGAAACATAAGGAAGAGATAATATTGTCCCCATGTCCTGTCTGTGTCTTTCTCAAAGGCATTTGGTTGGATCCTTTTATAAAAAATGGAGATGTTATTAACATTTAGTTAACTGAGGAAATAGAATTTAGCATTGTTCTTATGTTCTTGCATCTTTGTGACTTGTGCTTATAAATAATATGTCAAATATGGACAAAAGCTGATCAACTATCACATTTGGCTACTTCAAGCAAAACAAAAGGAAAGGTTTTGCACAAGCAAAAAAAGAAAATAAGCTTACTGCTTCCTCTGCAATTTAACTAGACTTTAAATTATATACATGATACCGTGTAAACAGAGTTTAATTCATGGTCTGTCCTTAACAACCATCAGCCACATTGATCAGCAAGCCATTTGTGAAAGTAATTTTCACATGCAAATACCCCAATATTTCATGCTGCATACAGAAATGCTGAACATTTTTCTATATCCAGCTATCTCATTTACTAGCTGTCATCTATGTGATCTCTATACATTTAGTATTTTTCATTTTCTATACCTTTCAATCATTTATGTATGTCACCTGCATTCAAGAAATTAATTTAACAAAAGATTTATTTCACACAACAGCTATTCAAACTTACAATCAGTTCTCTTATTTACACCAAACATACATTAAAAAACACTGCAACACTGAACATCTTAAACCTATTATGAACCTCTTCATATTGAACTGTAAAATTCTTGATAAATTTAACAAACTTAAAGAACACAGGTACTCGCTTCTAGATTTGCATATTACAAGAAAAGGCTTTTGGAGGGCTTACACAAAGTATGCCACTACAGATTACAATGGAGATGTTTGTAAGATCACAGACTATCTTTAAGAAAATAAAAATTACACAATTTAGGACCTGCTGTTAGTTTAGTACTGGACCAAGAGCTATCTGAAGCCAGTAGTTCAGCTAGTGAGATGGATCAGATCCATGAAGTAATTAGAGAAACTCACTTGAGTTCACAGGAAAGCATGGTTTGTTATTTTACTTCCAAATGTACTGAAAAGAGACTTTGGTTGAGTAAAACAATATTACCAGTTGATTTATCAATGTGATAGAGATGTGCAGAAAATCAGTTTCATGTATTTATAATACCAAACTGCAGTAACATTTTGAAGACATTGCAACCAAATCACAGTGTACTGTCAAAACTGCACCTTAATACAGATACTGTACTCACTGAAAAGCTCTAAAATAATGTAGTTCTTTTTGCTACGTGTTCATATTACTCCAAAGATAATATTGGGAAGTAGATGACACACAACATTACTTTTGTATGCACTCATGCTGCTATGTTAATCTGTTATATGCATTAAAAAAAATCTCCAGCTTTTTGAAGCACACACACACACACACAATCGTCTTTTCTATTTTGAACATATTTTTATCAATGTCTCCACTAATTTCAGTGGGACGTGTTGTTAAGAAAGTATGCTTAAAACTACTGTAGAGATATTACTGGTTGCACTTACATTTTGCTGCACAACCAGATACATTCATGTTCCAAAACTGAATGTGTAACAAAACTTTTAAAACAGCACAACCGACTATCTCTTATGTAAAAGAAAACAAACTCCCTTTCTTACTTATGTTTGTTTCTTCCACCAGATCAACTTGCTCTTTTAAGTTTTTCCCCTGTACCACTATGTATTTTTTTCAAGTAGCCTAAATTTCTTAAAATGCCTCATTAAGAGTATGCCATTAGCTGGTGTCTTTTCTGTTTAAGCAGACATCTGTTTGTGTCTAGTCACTCTTTTGTTTCAAAATAACATCACTTTCCAGAATGACATATACTTATAAAATACTGCTCCTCAGAATAAACAAGACAAACTCTTCTCTGCTCTTTAGTCAATATGCCTTCCTATAGCACACCTCTCTCTTGTAATACCACCAAAGGCTGTGAAAAGTCAAAATGTTTATTTCTTAAAATGCATCTTCACTCAATTGTAGAAGCTGCCTCAGAGATTCAACTCAACACATCCCTAGCCTTGTGCTTAATGAACATTCTGCAGAGTGCTTAGGGAAAACTTATTAAGGTAAGCCACTTGTACTGAAGCAATACTTAAGAAAAAATATTTTGGAAGGGGTTCTACTGGAAATGTAAGTAAAGTGTTTGGAATCTCAAATTCCAGTGCTTGGAAATAAAATATAGCAATTCTGTTGCATTGCAATATTTGATCATTGAAAGTCCATTGTGGCAGGTTCAGTGCAACAATTCATCTGTAAAAGGTACCACCCACTACAGTATCTAATTATGGCAAGGCTCAAAAATGTAGAGGTATTAAATTTTGTGCAGAAAACCTAAAAATAAAGCTTCCAAAAACTGTGCCTTCAGAATATTTTATATCATAAAAATTACTTTGTAAACAAAACATGCCTTAGATCAGCTGTTTTTGAATCAGTTTCTTGTTACCTTTGAGTAGAATTACAGATTCAAAAAGTTCTATCAAGATCACTCTTGATCATAAATTTGTAGTCACAAGGAAAAACATTTGCTTAATTTCAACTTTTTTATAACAATTTCAATATTTTCCCACTTAGCACTCAGTTCTTATCTTGTGCTACTGGCCAAATAAATCACTATATTAAAATGTGTTTCTTGTGAAAGACAGTAGTACAGCATTGAAAAATCATAAAGCAGCTTCAATACATTTAAATGAGGTTTTTACATTTCTTTTGTCAAGTTAGAATATAAAAAGCTTCAAAATCAACTTCAAAAAGCTTATTCCTCAAGAAAAAGTATAAACAATCTGAAAGTGATCAGCTAATGAAGGAGCTGTATGTATAGTCAAGATTTGGAAGTGGCCATTACACATACCACTCCTTTCGAGATATTACAGAGCCATCTACATGTGAAACTAAGTCATCTTCATTTTCATCATAGCATTCGTCACCCAAGTATTTCATTCCAAGTGTTCCACCTTCATAGTAATCCATTGGTCTTTCATACCTGTCCTGGTACCTGTTAATAGTGTCTACTTTATTCCAGTCTGTTTTTTCTGATTCTCCCAAGTAGTCTTTAGTTATGAGACTGTTCACTGGAGGTTTTATTTCCTTTTTCACACTGTCAGGATAAGAATCCACATCCTCTACCTGGAGAGAGTCTATTTGGGATTCCTTTTGCATATCTGATGGTGGAATGTAGTTCTTAGCGAAGTAGTCACCACGAAACGTCCTCCTTCTCTTATACCAGATAATTCCAACCAAAACACATACAAGTATCAGGAAAAGAGCCCCGCCCACTGCACTACCGATGACGGTGCCCCAATTGTCTTCCTGCATTGCTGGCCAGGGTGATGTTGGAAAAAGCCTTACTTTTGGCTGAGTTGCTAAACCTGTGATGCCATCAGTTGAAGGAAGCCATGGAATCGTGGGTGGTGAGGTGGTAGTAGTAGGAGGATCTAATGAAAAAGAGCAAAGAGATACACAAGACACAGAAAAGGCAGAGAATGTCAATGCAAACTAAATAAGTTAAGAGCTGATAAGAAAGCACAGTTGATGGGTAAGTAAGTGTATTTCAACATAGTTTTTCATTCTTTATTTGATTCAAAGTTTGTTCACTACTTTTGATGAAAAGAACACAATAGTAATGTACAGCTTCTGGACAGTGCACTGAAATACAAAAAATGTTTATTCTAAGACTATAATTATTTCCATGCTGTTTTAAAGCAAACAAGTATTAATTCCATCAGCTGAAAAATGCAACCTTTCCTTCTTTTTCAAGTCAAAGTTTAAAAACAAGTTAAAGAAAATATGGGTAATATATAACTTCTATGAATTACTAAAGAATGAAAAACTAGAGGTTGCATGCTGAAGTTAGCCAGGTGTGATTTTAACCTCTGTCCCCAAATATGTGGTAGCATGATTCGATTTATTAGATAAGATTTAAAATTAAAGCATTAAAAGTCTGTTAAACATTCTGGTGATTTTGATAATTTTTACTACTACTGGAGAAACAATTACTCCAAATACACTCGTATTTTTAGAAAGATGGAGTAAATAAAACATAAATGAGGAATTAGTTTCTTATTTCAAAGCCCATTTTACATAGTGTGAAAAGCATGTAGCTAAAACCCTGATATTCAGTGCTACATTGTAATTTTATTCTGCAAAGGAGGGTATGGGTTTAAAGATCATGCAGTACATGCAAGCCTTTGCTGCCTTTGTGCAACACACTGCAAGGGACCAAAGTGGGAGCGGGGCTATGCTCTGCCTCCTTTCTCCTAGCACTGTTTGTGTAGCAGCTTAGTTGCCAGGAGCAACTGGTCTGAACTGACAGATCAAATGCCTTGACTGGTTCAGGGTGTTAGTCCAGCACAGTGGTGAGTAAACCTCACTCAGGTCCAATACTTAAGTATAAACAGGGAAGCCCAGCAGGGTCTCTTGCAAAGTCTGCTTTATACTTCACCAGCTAAAGGTAAAGGTTTCCCCCTTTGACAAGTTTATCTAGTTGTGTCTAATTGTAGGGGACATTGCTCATCACCGTTACTAAGCCAAGGGAGTCAGTGTTGTCAAAGACACCTCCGCGGTCATGAGGCCAGCATAACTAAAAGCTGTTACCTACCCACCCAAGTGGTACCTATTTACAGTATCTACTTGCACTTTCAAATGATTTCAAACTGCTAGATTTGCAGAAGCTGGGACTAGGGACGGGAACTCACTCCATCACGCAGTGCTTGGGTCTACAATTACTGACCTGCCAACTTTGCGATTATCAAGAGTCAGCATCTTAACTGCTAAGCCACCGTGAGTCCAGCTATACTTCCTCATATAAATGCTGTTCATGAAGCCAATCATTTGTCACGCCAAGACTTTAGGCTACAACCAGCTGACAGGGCTGAGGAAGAATCTGATCCAGGATTGACCAGATACAATCGCCTTCATGTCATAATTTATTGTTACATTTATCTTAACTGTCAGAACTAATTAGTTGTTAGCACGTCTGGGGAAAGGACCAGATTCACTTTCAGGAGGGGTAGGTTATTTACCTCAGTTAGGGTTTTTCCTGAAGAACTTTCTGGATGAGATCTAGAGTCACTTGGTGCAGCCCAGACCTCCTTACAGGCCAGACATATTGTCTGATGATGCGAAGGATCCCACTCAGCAGTTCACGCTGCAGTGGGCCCCATTTATCTCTGCTAATTCTAGCAGGTGGCCTTGACTTGGCTTAAATGGTCAGGAATGTCAAATAATTTCAGTGATCTGCTCCCCATGCAGAAGCCAAAGTTGCACTGAAGCACTTAACAAATAAAGCTGTGGTATTTTAACCTCCATCCACTCCTTCTGTTATTTTCTCTCTGGGGACCTGTGGTTCACCCATAGGGATGCAATCTGTATCCCTGCATGCTGGCCCAGTAGTAAGGGATTGACTATTCAAGCTAAGGACAAAGTTACACATGGTTATCAGAAATACTTAATTAGCGAGTGGAGTTTGCAAAGGCTTAGACCAAAAGAATATACAAACTAGTTCCATGTACTGTACTAGTTTTGCACCGCTGCACCTCAAACAACAGCCATTCCCTCAAATGTTACATGACAATTGCCTTGTGTTGTGTTCCACAATTATGTTACCATTTATGGCTCTACCAGAGGGAAAAGGAATGTAATATTCGATTCAGGATAATCAAATACCATTGGGCATACCTAACGCTGTTTGCTGGATCCTAGTCATTATAAACATATATAATTAAAGTATGAATATACAGAATGCCATGTGCTCTTAGGATATAAAAAAAGTGAAAGTGTGAAGAGACAATCAGTTCACTTAAAGTAAGAAACATTGGGTGGGATGGGGGTGGGACTAAACATTACCATACAGCCACCTACAAATTTCTATAATCTACCAGACAAAGCCATTAGAGAAATGTTAGTATAACATTTAGGCTATTTCTTCAAACACATAATTAGCTAAGTAGGCAAGACAAGATTTAGAATCATAGAGTTGGAAGAGACCATAAGGGCCATCTAGTTCAACCCCCCTGCCATGCAGGAACTCTCAATCAAAGCACCCTTGACAGATGGCCATCCAGCCTCTACTTAAAGGCTTCCAAAGAAGGAGACTCCACTACACTCCGAGGGAGTGTGTTCCATTATCGAACAGCCCTTACTATAAGGGAGTTCCTCCTAATGTTGAGGTGGAATCTCTTTTCCTGGAGCTTGCATCCATTTTTCCAGATCCTAGTCTCTGGAGCAGCAGAAAACAAGCTTGCTCCCTCCGCAATATGACACCCCTTCAAATATTTAAACGGGGCTAGCATATCACCTCTTAACCTTCTTTTCTCCAGGCTAAACATCCCCATCTCCCTAAGTCGTTCCTCATAGGGCATGGTTTCCAGACCCTTCAAAATTTTAGTTGCCCTCCTTTGGACACGCTCCAGTTTCTCAATCTCCTTTTTGAATTGTGGTGCCCAGAACTGGACACAATATTCCAGGTGGGACCTGACCAAAGCAGAATACAGTGGCACTATTATGTCCCTTGATCTAGACACTATACTTTTATTGATGCAGCCTAAAATTGCATTGGCCTTTTTAGCTGCCACATCACACTGTTGACTCATGTTTAACTTGTGGTCTACTTGGGCTCCTAGATCCCTTTCACATGTAGTCTTGTTCAGCCAGGTGTCCCCAATCCTATATCTGTGCATTTCATTTTTCTGCCCTAAGTGCAGTACCTTACATTTCTCTGTGTTGAATTTCATTTTAATAATAATAATAAACTGTTTATTTATATACCACTTTTCCTCAAGATCAAAGCGGTTCACATCTGATAAAACTATGACATGTGTCATAATACAATATAAAAACAGTTAAAACATTCAGCTACAATTACAAATATTCAATAGAATTATCTAAAAACAACAATTTAAATAATCAAAACTGTAAACTATCAAGTATCTTAATCTAATAGGGGAGTACTTTCTCTAAAGAGAGTCGGGGGGAGGGGGCGGTATGCTTGCTGGAAGAGATATGTTTTCAATGCCTTTTTAAAGGCTTCCAATGTACCGCTAAGGCGGATCTCTTCCGGGAGTGTGTTCCAAAGAGTAGGCGCTATCACTGTGTAAGCTCTTTGATGGGTTGTTGCCAGTCTCACCCTAGGGTGTTCGAGTAGCAATTTCCCCGTTGTTCTAAGGGTGCGGGACGGATTGTGTAGGGAGAGGCGTTCCCTCAAGTAACTTGGGCCCAAGCCATGTAGGGCTTTAAAGGTAATAACCAACACTTTGTACTGGGACCGGAAGCGAATTGGCAGCCAGTGAAGGGATTTTAGCACGGGTGTTATATGATCCGACCTAGATGTACCTGTGACCTATCTGACTGCAGCATTTTGAATCAGCTGAAGCTTCCGAACCTGGTACAAAGGTAGCCCCATGTAGAGCGCATTACACAAATCCAAACGAGAGGTTACCAGTGCGTGTACTACAGTTTCTAGGTCCTTTCGATCCAGGCAGGGACGTAGTTGGTGTATCAGCCGAAGCTGGTACCAAGCACTCCTGGCCATCGCATCTATTTGAGATGATAACTGTAGAGATGGATCCAGGAGTACTCCCAAATTGCGAACTTTGTCCTTTAGGGAATTGTAACCCCATCCAGGACAGGATGGCAAATTTCCCTATCTGGATTTGGAGTACCTATCACGAGTACCTCTGTTTTCTCTGGATTCAGCATGAGTTTGTTTTTCCTCATCCAGCCCATTACTGACCCCAGGCAGGCATCCAGAGGAGAGGTGCCAACCTTAGTCACTGTATCAGTCGGAGACATGGAGAGATAGATCTGGGTGTCATCAGCGTACTGATAACACCAAGCTCCATGGTTCCGGATGATCTCTCCCAGCGGCTTCATGTAAGTGTTAAACAGCATGGGGGACAGAATGGCGCCCTGAGGGACACCAGATGTAAGCTCTCTTTTACGAGAGCAGCTGTCTCCCAGCCTCACCATCTGGAATCTCCCCGAGAGATAGGAATGGAAACACTGGAGCGCAATGCCCCTGATACCCAATTCTCTCAGGCGTTCCAGAAGGATACCATGGTCAATGGTATCGAAGGCCGCTGAGAGGTCCAAGAGCACCAACAAGGTTACACTTCCCCTGTCAGTGGCAAGACAGAGATCATCGACTAAGGCCACCAGGGCAGTCTCAACTCCGTAACCCGCCCTGAAGCCAGTTTGAAATGGGTCCAGATAATCGGTTTCATCCAAGACAGCTTGGAGCTGAAAGGCAACTGCCCTCTCGATCACCTTGCCCAAGAATGGTAATAAGGAGACCGGTCTGTAATTACGCATTGATAGGGGATCAAGGGAAGGTTTCTTCAAAAGAGGCTTTACTATTGCCTGTTTCAAAGATGAAGGAACTATACCTTCCCAAAGAGATACATTTATTATTAGATGAAGCACAGTTTTTGTGGCATCTTCTCCCTGAGCGGTCAAGCAAGAAGGGCAAGGGTCGAGAGGGCACGTCATCCTTTTCACGCAGCCAAGGAGCCTAGCCCAGCTTTCTAGTCTATTCAAGTCATTTTGAATTTTGATCCTGTCCTCTGGGGTATTAGCTATTCCTCCAAATTTGGTATCATCTGCAAATTTGATGAGTATGCCCCCAATTATGTTATCCAAGTCATTGATAAAGATGTTGAATAACACTGGGCCCAGGACAGACCCCTGTGGGACCCCACTGGTCACTTCTCTCCAGAATGAAAAGGAGCCATTGTTGAGCACACTTTGGCTTCGGCCGGTCAACCAATTACAAATCCATGTAACACAGTTATCTTGTCTAACCCACATTCTACAAGCTTGATTGCAAGAAAGTCATGGGAAACCTTGTTAAAGGCCTCACTGAAATCAAGATATACTATATCCACAGCATTCCCTTCATCTAACAAGCTGGTAATTTTATCAAAGAAAGAGATCAGATTTGTCTGGCATGACTTCTTTCTCTGAAACCCGTGTTGACTTCTTGTGATTATGGCATTGCCTTCTAGATGTTCACAGACTCTTTGCTTAATGATCTGCTCTAGAATCATTCCTGGTATTGATGTCAGACTAACTGGACGATAATTGTTGGGATCCTCCTTTCCCCCCTTTTTGATGATGGGGACAACGTTTGCCCTCCTCCGGTCTGCTGGGACTTCTCCTGTTCTCCAAGAGTTCTCAAAGATTATTGCCAATGGCTCCCATATTACATTTGCCAGTTCTTTTAATACCCTTGGATGGAGTTCATCTGGTCCTGGAGACTTAAATTCAATTAGATTAACAAGGTATTCCTGTACTATCTCTTTACTTATTCTGTGTTGAAATTTCCCTATTCTGTCCTCTGCTCCATTATCCTCAGGTTGAGCATCCTTTGCCTTTTCTGAGAAGACTGAGGCAAAGAAGATGTTGAGTAATTCTGCCTTTTCTCTGTCTTCTGTTAGCATTTTGCCATCTTCTCCACGCAGTGGCCCTACCGTTTCCTTCGTCTTACTTTTGCTGCAGACATATCCAAGAAAGCCTTTTTTATTGTTCTTAACCTCTCTAGCAACCCTGGGTTCATTCTGAGCTTTAGCTTTTCTGACTTTGCCCCTACACATGACTATTTCTTTGAATTCCTTTTTTGTGATTTCCCCCCTTTTTCCATTTCTTATACATGTTCCGTTTAAAACTTAGCTCAGTTGAAAGTCCCTTGGTCATCCATCCTGGTTTCTTGAGACACTTCCCATTTTTCTTTCTCACTGGAACTGTTTGAAATTGTGCCTTCAGTATCTCCCTTTTGATAAACTCCCATCCATCCTGAGATCCCTTCTCTTTTAGTATTTCTGACCTCGGGATCACCCTCAATACTTCTCTAAGTTTACTGTAATCTGCTCACCTAAAGTCTAGAATGTGTGTCTGACTATGCCTGGCTTCTCCTTTCCACTGTATTACAAACTCCAGGAGAACATGGTCACTTCCACCTAATGATCCCACCACTTGCACCCCATTAACCAAGTCATCTTTGTTGGTTAGGATCAGATCTAAAATAGCTGACCCCCTTGTTGCCTCTTCCACCTTTTGGACAATGAAATTGTCTTCAGGGCAAGTGAGGAATTTTCTAGACCTTGAGGATTTTGTTGAGTTTGAATTCCAGCAAATATCAGGATAATTGAAGTCACCCATCACTACTACATCTCTCCTTTCTGAGTGTGTAGTCATCTGTTCTAGAAAGGCATCATCCAATTCCTCCAGCTGACTGGGGGGTCTGTAGTAGACTCCCATCATAACATCCTTGTTGTTTCCCTCCCCCCTTTAATTTTTATCCAGATGCTCTCCACCTGGCTGCCAGTATTGATGTCCTGGATCTCTTCACTAGTGTAAATATCTCTGACATATAGTGCTATTCCTTCTCCTTTCCTGTTTGGTCTATTTCTCTTTACAAGGTTATACCCCTCTATTTCTACATTCCACTTGTGATACTCATCCCACCTGGTTTCAGTGATGCCTATTATATCATATTTGCTTTGTTGTACTTAGGCAGTGATGGCAAACCTATGGCACGTGTGCCATAGGTGGCACTCAGAGCCCTCTCTGTGGGCACATGTGCCGCTGCCCCAGCATAGAGTTTTCCGAAGTTTGTTACTAGAAAGCCAGAGGGACATGGCACTTTGAAATAAATAAGTGGGTTTTGGCTTGCAGTTTGGGCACTCGGCCTCCAAAAGGTTCACCATCACTGTACTAAGAGTTAGAGTTCATCTTGCTTATTTCCCATGCTCTGTGCATTACTGTAGAGACATCGTAAACCAAGAGTCCCCTTTACTTGCTGCCTGTGCAAGAGTTTTTTGCCTCCAATTGTTGGGTCGTTGCACTATTTGTCTTGTTTCCTCTCTGTCGGTTTGACTATTTTCTCCAGCCCTTTCGCCTTCCTTAATACAGTGCTCCCTCGGGTTACGAAATTAATTCGTTCCGCGGCTAATTTCGTAACCCGAAAAACCTTCGTAAGCCGAATTGCCATAGGCGCTAATGGGAAAAAAAGCCGCGGCTCTGCCGCGGCTCCATTTAAAACAGCGCCGGCGTTTTTTCGTAACCCGAAAAAACGTTCGTAACCCGAAACAATAAATCCCTATGGGATTTATTCGTATCCCAAAAAATTCGTAAGCTGGGTAATTCGTATCCCGAGGTACCACTGTATTGTCTCCCTCTCCCACGAAACTCAGTTTAAAGCCCTCCTGATCAAATTCTTGAGACTGTTGGCAAAACATTTCTTCCAACTGGTGTGAGAAGCAACCCATCCGTTGTAAGAAGTCCCTCCTCATGGAACCGCAGCCCATGATTGAAGAATCCAAATTGTTCTTGGTGGCACCATCTGCGGAGCCAGTTGTTCACATCCACTATTTTCTTCTCCCTTCCTGGACCGTGCCCTTCAACTGGCAGAAGAGACAAGATGACAACTTGTGCATCCATTTCTTTCAGCTTCCTACTAAGAGCCTCGTAATCCCTTCTGATGTTCTGAAGGCTGTGCAATATCATTGGTTCCCACGTGGACCAAAAGGAAGGGGTATTGGTCAGTAGGCTTCACCAGTCTTGTCAGCCTCTGTCACATCACGGATCTTTGCCCCTGGGAGACAACACACCTCTCAAGACATCTTGTTACATCACTACAAATCACTGCTTCTGTACCCCTCAGCAAGGAGTCCCCCACTATGACCACACACCTCCTCCGAGGCTTAGCAGCGACTGTTCCCTTGGGTGGGACTCTCAGGTTCCCCTGCTCTGTCCCTGAAGTCTGTTCATGCTGCTCTTCCTTGTCCTCCTTGATAAGGGAAAGAGCTTCGAATCGATTCTCTAGCTGCAAGCTCCCAGAACAATCCCTTCTTGGCCTACTTCTCTGCGTGACATTCCTCCAGCTGTCTGTCTCCTGTGTATGTGAAGTGACCTTCTCCACTCCAGCAACTTCCTCTGCATGGTACTCATCCAAGATCGTTAGTCCAGGAAATCCTCTTGCTCCCTAATATGCTGAAGTGTAGCTACTCTGGACTCCAGCTGCTGTACTTTCTCCTCCAAGAGTGTTACCAACTTGCACTTGGTGCATGTGAAGTTCTCCACTTCTACAGGCAAAAAGACAAACATCCCACAAGTGTTGCAGGTGACTGCAGCAGTTCCCTCAGTGTCTATACTGCGAAGTCTTTAGTAATGACTGAAACAGGACTGTGGGCTTCCTCTTCAAAAAATCCTCTGGTAAACACCAACGTTAAGGGCCCTGATGACCTGGGCATTTCACCAGTCTCTGGCAGCGAGCTCAATCTACTGGAAATATAACTATAGGAATGTCCCGGCTGCTAGCTTGCACTTAAGGGTAAGGTTCTGACTCAAGGTTTGCTTCTCACCTGCAGCCTCTGCTGTTGATGTTCATTAAAAGGGAAAAAAACAGTGCGCGGCTCTGGGAGGAGTTGTATAGAGCTAGTCTGCTAGCTCCACCCCTAGTGACTCACAGACGTGACTCACAGAAGCTCCACCTCCTCAGAAACAAGCACACTCTGCCAAAGTTTTTCTTAAAAAAATTAAAACAGTCACCGCTCAAAATGGCTGCCCAGCTCCTTCTCTCCTCCTCCTCTCTGATTTAAATTCAGATTTAGTTAGCTATATGGTGTTATACAATTAAATTCATTTTACTTATAGCTACAATTATATTTCAGCTGTGCATAATTTGAATATTTAAATTAACCCAATTGACTTATACAGTAACGTGCATTTTATTATCTATACAGACCTCTTTTTCTAATGCTTTACTTACCAAGTTAAAAGAATTCATTCAACAGATATGAGAGGCTAGTGTTATTAGGTCTATATCATTTATCACTGAATGACTTATTTACTCAGTTCCATCAGGTAATCTGTTAAAGTCTTTATGTATATATTCAAGCATGTTAAACAAATGAGAACAGAGTGTAGAAAGGAATGTCTAGAACAATGATGTTTAGTCTTCAAAGATGTTAATGAAGTCAACTGATCTCCAAATTGCTTTACAGTTGAGGCAATAAATTTAGTTTCTACAGTTTTCAAAACAGAGTATCACCATGCTACCAAACAGTTCTGAGGAACATGCTATCAGCATCTTGAAAATAGCAGTTTTTGATGTGTGTCCAGTTTAGAGATCAGGAAGTCTTTTTCTCCTACAGGCAACATTAATTCCACTGACTACTAATAAAATCACACAGGCAAGCTTGAAATGTACTATGGGCAGTTAATACTCTGTGAGGGGGTGCATTAATGGGAAGCCGCTCTCAAGTATTTTTTATACACAGGTTGGTACATGCAGAATGGGACAGACTATTGTAGCAGAAAGGTTTAGTGACTTCCTCTTCCTTTACTCTTGACTTTCCTCAGTAATTATATCAGAAGTAAATGTAAGATAGAGGGCATGAAAATTATGGCATCTAAAGCTAGTGGAATGGCTCCACAGAAAGGCAGGTAACTGGAAGGGTAGAAGAAAAAGACAAAGACATTCATGGCCATTTGGTCCTATTGTTAACTATTTTTCTAATGTGTATGATATATACATTAGATATATCATACACACACACACACCTTTCAAACTTGACAGCCTTTTGTGCATCTATCTAAAAGGATTTAGACCACAATAACCTATACTCATATAAAATGTATTTTAATATTCCTCTCACAGTCTTTTGCAGGGGGCACTACAGATTATCTCCCCCTGAAATTTGCTTCCATCACCTGCATCAATTTAAATTTCATTATCTAGTTTCCCTTTATTCTTATTATGTGATCTCATAATTTTATCCTTCAATCCTACCAATCCATAACTGCATCTCTTGTGAACACCAGCTCTCAAGAAAATAAAATCCACTGTTTTCTACACACCACTGATTTCTGTTTAATATCAAGGTATATAACTTTACCGTTTCCCAAATTAAATATATAATGCAATGTCATACTCAAGGAAAATTGATATATAGGGAAAACATTTGAATGGAATTATATGTAACATTTAAATAGGTTGAAGAGCCAAGGGAGAAAAAAAAGTGAAGGCTCCTTAACTTTCTAAAAACATGCTAGCCACACAAACTAGTATGGATCCGTTTTTGAGATATCCGATCTGGCTACAACCAAAAATGCCTTTATTACATTTCAATTACTGTGATACACTCTATGTGGGGCTACTTTTGGAAACTGTTCAGAAACTCCAGTGGGTCCAAAATGTATAGGGAGATATGCTCTTTCAGATAGTCTTGGAGCCATTCCAAGCCAAGTTGTTAACGGGCTGGTTACAAGACTCCTGCGATACCCCCAAAACCTGGTGATGAAATAACTTCACTGGCAGCTGGCTCATTTCCAGGCACAATTCAAAGTGGTGGCATTGACCTTCAAAGCCCTACACAGCTTAGGCCAAGACCATCTGAAAGAGCATATCTCCCTATACAAGCCAGCACGAGCTTTAAGACCAGCAGGAAAAGGGGTTCTCTTGGTCCCACAACACTCTCATGACTCCCTTCCACTGGAGGTCCAGTTGGTCCCCACTCCATGCTCTCTTTCTGTGAATAAGTAAAGACTTTTTAATTCAGGAAGGCCTTTGAAATGTAAATTATGTAGCAGTAGTGTGAAGTGCTAAGCTGTATCATCGTTTATTAGTAATTATGTTTTAAATGTGTTTTTAACCAGGAGAAAAGTGGGGTATAACTCCAATAAATAAATAAACAAACAAACAAACAAACAATCTAGGTGTGTATTATGTTTTATTACTCTTTCTCTGATGATATAAGAGTAGCATGTAGAAAGGATTATCTATTTTTTTATTCTAAAAAATTTGTGAAGCAGATCAAGTTGAGAGCATGGGACTGAATCAAGATCATTGACTGACCTTTACAGCTGTGGGGTTTTCAGTCTAAGATGTGCCCTAGTCAATGACAGACGTAATGCATTATATAACGCAAGTTAAACCAGACAAGCTCCATATGCCTTTCATAAAATAATCATCTTTTTGCCACTATTCTCTTAAATAGTACTAAACCTCAGTAGGTTTTTAAATATCTATAATTTGATTCCTCTTCCACCCAGTAGAATTTTCCAGAATGACTTTTCAGTATGCTGCTGAAATCTTGAAGATAAGAACTATAAGTTCCACAATAAATTTATTTCAAAGGAGGTTTACTGCTTTGTTAAATGATAGATCTGTGCTGCACAGTGACATTTACAATGAATCGAAGCTTACATTATATGACAAATTTGAAAAATGTTTCATTTATCTATGTTATAGCTATAAAGACTAATAGAAATTTTACCAAGTTTTCACACATTTACATGTAGATTTTAATATATATTCTGAAAATCACTGTAGTATTTCTTTATTTATGAAATGTTTATCCCATTATTCAAATCAATTCCCAGGATGGAGTAGAGTTAGAAACACACTAGAAACATGCAATAAAATATAATACAAATATAAAGGCAAGGAAAGCAGCATAAAAATAGTATCAGAAGAGTAAACAGCTAAGTTTAAAAGGAATGAGAATTTTTTTGGTCCAATTATGTAATGAAAAAAAGTTAGAATGTTCTCAGTATTGGATAGCCCTTAACAAAAAGTTCCCCAATCATTATGAATAGCTGACATCTCCCTGAAACAGACAGGCCTGATAAAGTGGGTTGTGGCCGCTCTGGCACAATTTGCATCAAGGCGCAGTAACCGCATGCACCCAGTCCCCATTTGGGCTGCCACCATTTTAAACTGGGATGGCAAAAGGAGTGATATTTTACTTCTTCTTTTTGGCCAGTTCTTTGTAAAAGACGTAAAAGAACCATACAGCAGTTTGTAAAAGAATCATACAGCAGCAGCAAATGTTGGAAACTCTGAGAAAATTAAACAGCAAGAATACCTAAAGGGCTTACTCATATTAGTTTGTTGATCCACTCTAAGAAGTCCTGTTCTTTTCAAGGGGTATGCTCCCGCCATGTGCATATGCATTCATTGCAAAAGCTGGGGTTTGCCATCTGCAGAAGCTCAAATCTGCGGATGGTAAGCCCATGCTTGGTGAAGGCGCACTGTGTATGGTATAAGCTTTTGTGGATTGCTGATGAAGTGGGCAGCAGTCTATAGAACCTTATGCCAAACAAAACATGCTGGCCTTTAAGGTACAAGACTATTCCATGTTCCGCCCAAGCAACAGTGCATGCCATTTCTAGCTAAGGAAGCTCATTAGGTTCCCAATGGCTTTACAGAGCATGATCACTGGGTTCAGACCAAACTATTTTCTGATTTCAGCAAAAAGAAAGGAGTTATTTCATAGCCTTTCCACAGTAAATCCCAGGGAAGTCAATCCATTCCTACAGCTCTATTTGTATTCTCAAGCTGTCTATAGCAAACTTTAATTCAGTCTACAGTCTATTATATTACATCCCAAAGTCATCAGGGATTTTAGTAAAAGGATGATATACCAGTGATCATCCTATCTGCCCACTATCTCCTTTAGAAGCTTGCTTCTTTTCATTCCTTTGTCCTTTGAGAAAAGATAGGATGAGGCATTCAGGAATATAGAGTAAAATGCCTCTGAATATCAATTACTGCAAAAAATAGCAAGAGTGGACTACTATACTCATGAACTGCATGTTGACTTTTGTGATTGTGTGCCTTGAAGTCGTTTCTGACTTATGGGGACCTTATGGAGATACTATCACACAGTTTTCTTGGCATGATTTGTTCAGGGAAGTTTGCCTTTGAGTTTGCTTCTGAGGCTTAGACAATGTGACTTGCCCAAGATCACTCAGTGGGTTCCTATAGCTGAATGGGGATTTACCCCTGATCTTCAGAGTCATAATCCAACACTGAAAACACTACACCATACATTTAAATGGCAATACAATTCTGGATTTAAATAGGCCACTGTTCTGATACAACAGGGCTCATCCCAAAACAGCAGCAGCAGCAGCAAGAGAAGCAGCATAGAGGAGTAACTCTTGGATAATATTGCTGCATGGCCAGGAGGGAGAGGAGCCTGCCTGCAAAAGATATCCTCCCCATCATAACATCTTTACTAAGGACTGAAACAACATGCAGGCATTTGACTAACATCTCCAATTGTTTTTTCCCCCCTCCTGTTTGGTTTGTAACATCTTGCCGGATGAAGAAGCTCATGGAGCTTCAAAAGCTTGCAACAAGTATATTGTGCATTTCAGTTGGCCAATAAAGGTATCACTGATGGATTTTTGTTTGTATTTGTTAAATGGCCAACACAGCTACCCATGAATGTGTCTTGGATGATATATGAACACTGTCTCCCTCTCATACTGGAGGCGAGAATTCAACATGTTGTTACGGAAATCATAGTTCTTGAAGTCATGGGCACTATGCAAGCTGACATTCCACAAACTTGAACCCTATGTATTACTACTATTTAAGAGTTAATTCTTACAAAGCATTTCACACTGTTCAAAGCATTTCATATGTGCTAAAACATGGGAACTTTACGACTGTATAAAAGAGGACCAGTTCTAATATACTGTAGACGGGGCGGGAGCCAGGCTGAGAAACTGGCTTACCTAAAACTGTAAGATGAGTTAATGACAGGACTAAGTCCCACGTTCAAATCTTTCCAGTTGTTCCCAGTTTCTCTTGGTACCATACTAACTTCTCCACTCAGCAGGAATAAATAGAACATATGTTTACAAGTATTTGTATGAGGAAACTGTGTAGCTAGTGCTAAAAATATTGTCCCAGCTTCTGATTCCAACCATAGCCCTGCTACCAGAGAAGAAACTGAAAACTAGTTTGCTTTCAGAGATCATACCAGTTTTTGGGTAGACCACAACCATATTCTCCCTCCTCCTTGTGGTGCACACAATGTAACATTCTTAAAGGTGATTCAAAGAATCACTGAACCAGATTCTGTTAAGGCTTCTCAAATGAACGAGGCAGGAAGTACTTTAGATTCTGGGACTGCACTGGTACAGGCAACCCATATGAGTGAGTGAAAGGCCATGAAGAAGGCTGGTTTTCAAAGCTAACATAGTTAAAACAAAAATATTATTTAACTTCTATTACAATATTTCTAACAGAGCACCATTTAAAAGTACCTTTTATAATGCATGGAGAAACAGAAATCAAATGACTTACCTAATATGTAGATAGTCTTTTGATCACTTCTTTGGCCCAGCGTATTGGCCACTTTACAAACATAAGTTCCAGTATAATTGTAAGTCAATGGACTGTTGAAATGCAGAGTATTGTTTAAGGACTGCAAACCTTCAGGCCAACTTCCATCCAATCTGAATTGCAAAATGTTTACAGGCAGTTTGAGTGTTCTGAGAATAAGATTTTATTTGAAATACTAAGAGGTTCTCTCTTTAGAATGAAATAAGATCATTTACATAACATTTCAACTGGAAAAATAATTCAACTTCACAATTATATTTTATATAAACATAGTAGCAATTAGGTAGCATATTTATTCTTAAACCATAGACAAAGTTGTAAAATGCTCTGTGTGGGGACACACACAGAGTTCTGTGTGAGGAATTTAACTCCAAATCTTGTTATCTCATTCTTATCTTCATACCTTTACCAGTTAGTCATTTAGTGTAAAATGTTAAAATTTGTGCCCCAAACAACCAATTCCTTCCTCATCAGGAACATAGTTGAGAGCAAATTGCTACCACAAATTTCTTTGGACATCAAGCCATTATCCTTAAACCAGAGCCTCACTAAACAATATAGATGAAATTCTCATTACCAGTTTCTTTTTTAAAAATCCAAATGTTAATTCACAAAACTGACTTTATTTAAATGACTAGAAATGAATTAATTACACAGGTATACTTCACCTAACAAAATAAATGTGTGTTCGGCATTACTTCTTTAATAGAATGTTTGGTACCAAAGGCAGGTAACATTTTTTACTAGGTATCATGAGATGTAAAGAATGTAGAGACTGAGAACAGACAAAAAGCAGTGATTAAGGGATATATGAAGAGAAAGGCAATACGGTGGTAAAGAACAATTTTTAAAAAACAGTAGAACTACAGAGATTTTTTTCTGGCCTGAGGGGTGAAAGCCCTGCAAAGGGCTCTTGTTTGCATATTGCCCTCCTCACACAAAGCAAGTAACGGGAGCTCGTCCTATATCCCATGGGTGTTGCCATGGGATTTTTGTCCCACATTCATCACACCTCTTGAAGGACATGGACCAGGAGGCCATATTTACCGACGATGGCAAGTGTGGGGAAAATTCAAGATAAAATACATGAGTAACAAACAACACCCAAATTCTGAAGTTAAGAGTGGACGAATTCAAAACAGAATCAAAACCAGAAAAAAACACTACGCCAATGCCAAAATCCAAGAGAAGAGCAGGAATCCAAAGCCCAAAGCAAGATCAAAGAGCTGTTAAATTCAAATTGAGCGATTCTAGGAATCAGTTCCTTTATGTTGCTAGCACAGCAGACAAAAAGGATCTGAGTGAAAAGAGTGGGAATGCTAGGGATATATATAGGGTGGGTGGAGCTACCGCCAAAAAGTTTTTCCTAGTGATTCTAGAAGGTTCCAAATGTCTGTGCAGGCACAGGAAAACCCATTTGTGTGATTCACAGAGACTACGACGAAGAATCTGAAGATTTCTCTGCAGTGACCCCTTTGTGAGTCATAGAGACCATGAAAATACATCACTTGATGAGGTAAAAGAAACTGGAAGTAGAACCAGAGAACAGTCATTTTTATTATCATATGATCTTGCTTCTCCTGGGTTGTGAGCAGAACACTACCCACTTTTTCAGATGCCTCCTGAACACCCTTGAGGAACAAGCTATTTTACAATCTATTACAACTGCAGTATTTAGACTGCAAAAATATTCTTCACCCATATTGATCAACTACAGCATCTGTAACCAAAACTTACAATTCCCCTATACTTCAATTGATGCAGCCTAGAATTGTATTAGCTTTTTTAGCTGCTACATCACACTGCTGACTCATGTTTGGCTTGAGGTCTGGTAAGACTCCCAGATCCCTTTCGCATGTACAGTGCGTCCTTTGCCTTATATGGGGAATCCCTCTCCGCGTATGAGAAAATAGTGCGTATGCTCGAGCCCCATTGAAAATAATGGGGCTCGTGCATGACGCGTGGCACAAGCGCCATTGCAACCCTGTTGCCGTGGCTTTCAGCATAAACTGAAAGCTGTGTAAAAGGTGCCCGGGTATGACACAGGTGCACTGTACTGCTGTCAAGCCAGATGTCACTTACCTTATACTGGAGCCTTTCATTTTTTCTACCTAAATGTAGTACCTTACATTTCTCCTTGTTTCAATTAATTTTGTTAGCTTTGACCCAACTTTCTAATCCAATGACGTCCAAACTCTGGCCCTCCAGGTGTTTTGGACTTCAGCTCCCAGAATCCCAAACCATTGGCCAAGGTGGCTGAGGCTTCTGGGAGCTGAAGTCCAAAACACGGGGAGGGCCAGAGTTTGGACATTGCTGTTCTAATCTATTAAGGTCATTTTGAATTCTGATGCTGTCCTATGGGATATTAGCTACCCTTCCTAATCTGGTGTCATCTGCAAATTTTGATAAATTTGCCCTATATTCTATCATCCAAGTCATTGATAAAGATGCTGAATAGCACTGAGCAAAGGACAGAAACCTGTGGCAACGCACTAGTCACTTCTCTCCAGCAATATAAAAGCCGTATTTAAGAAATTAAGATTTTATGAGTTTAGAAACATTTTAAGAGGCTTTTAAATAAGATATAATAAACATAAAATAACGCTGGTGAACAGTACCAGATTTTTCAGATTAAGAACTTACCGACTCCACGTAAACTCCATTGGCAGTGGATTTGCATCAGCATTACACCTGAGTAAAACATTCTCTCGTCCTATATACCAATTTCCATCATACCCAGTTACTGTAACTTCAGGGGAATCTGCAAAAATACATAATTATAAACTATCATAGAAGAGAATATGAAAGAACTTAAAATTCTCAAACTGGGAGTAAAATTATATAGACTCTGGCACCAAGGATTACAGGATTTTAAATCATAAATACTCAGTAATATAGAAGATACTTCGCTTTCTGCATACTAGCCACCTAGGTTGATCTGCACGGTTTGGAGAATTTGGATACCCTGGCCTTAATCCAACTGTTAGCCCTAATTAGATTATAACCCCCAGAATCAATGTAATTTATTTATGTGCTGACCCAACAGATTCCCACTGATCCAATGGCTTTACTCTAATTGGCACCAACAATTGGATTTTTCAAATGAAACAAAATTAGAGAAAAGAAAGGTATGCTAACATTCCCACTTCTTCCCTATCTCGAAATGGTTTTAGTTTTAAAATATAGCCTCAAGGCTTACTTGAGTAAGGAATGTAACTTGTCTTCTTGATCTTTGTCCTTCTTGGCTGGTCATCCAGAGGGGAGATGCAGTTAGATCTCAGCTGTAATGGATTATTAGTGCATCTCTCAGGGAGAGAAATTTTCCATCTTGTTCAAAAGAAGCAGTGGTATGTACAACTGTTTCTTAAAAATCCCTCCCGGGACCCCATGACTGTAACAACTAGAGACCAGTATCAAATCTCCCTTTTCTGGATAATCGACGGGACAGTTGCCTCTGACTTTTAGACAGTCTTGGAGGATACAAATTATCTACACCAATTTCAAACTGGTTTCAAAACAGGACAGAGTTGAGACTGCTATGGTCTCCTTAGTGGACTTTTTCTGAGTATTGGCAAGGTGTGTCTGCCCCTGATAGTACATTTGGACTTCTCAGCAGCATTCAATATCATCAACCATGATATTTTTCTGGAATGGCTGAGGGGTCTAGGAATTGTCCTGATTCAACTAACACATACACAGGCTGGCCTAGAAGAAACAATTAACTGATAGTGCCAACAAGGGCAGTAAATAACCAGCACTCAGAAAGCATCCTTGTCTGTGGGAGTTGGTCCAGAGAAACTGTTGGTTTGTTAAACACTCCAGTTCAGGGAAAACCAACAAGCAACAAGGTCAACACAGTCCAATGGTCAAAGAAGCCAAGATGTCAAAGGTCTGAACTGCAGGAGACTGGAGACAGGAATGCACATCAAGAAATTCCTTCCAGCACTACCCCTAGGCAGACTCAGCTGTTAAATGGGCTGACACCAGCTAGTTCTAATCAAAGCCACTCTGTTGCCTCTTGGCAAACAGCTTGATTGAGCATCGTTGGTCTGTTATTCTTCCTTTATGTCTTGTTCTCGGGGTTGGAGGCTGTGTCATCTCCTCTGCCCCATCAGCTTCAGGTGTTTCTTGCCTTTGTCTTTCTGCTGGCTGAGGGTGCTCTTCAAAACTAAGAGCTGGCTGAGGCTGCTCTTCAGCTGCTGGCTGCTCTTTGCCTGGGGAACTGGCCTGAATTCCATCTTCGGCCTCCTCTAGGTCCATATCCTGCCCCGTGACAGAAATTGGAGGTACAATACTTCAGTGGTCCCAATCTTATCTCTCGGATAGATTCCAGATGGTGGTATTTGGAGACAGCTGCTCCTCAAAAAAGGAGCTGTTATATGGCATAGCATAAGGTGCCACTCAATCCCCATTGATGTTCACTCTCTACATGAAACTGCTTGGCGAGATCATCCGGAGGCATGGGGCAACATGCTATCAATATGCTGATGACACCCAAATATATTTCTCAATGCATTCAAAAAGATCCTCAGCTAAGGATACCTGGAAGAGGTAATGGGTTGGATGAGGGAAAACAAACTGAAGCTGAATCCAGAGAAGACAGGAGTGTTTACTCTCAAGGGTCCTAACCTAGGTTTGGAGGTGTGTCAACCAGTCTTGAATGGGGTTACGCTCCCTTGAAAGACCATATTTGCAACCTGGGAGTACCTCTGGGTCTGTCACTTCAAACAACAGCTCAGACAGATGTGACAGCCAGGAGAGCCTATTATCAGCTCTTACACCAGCTGCATCCCTTCTTAAAGCTGGAGGATCTTAAAATGAAAGTGCACATGCTGCTAACGTCAATGTTGGATTACTGCAATGTGCTGTTGTGGGCGTGGCTCCTATGCCCGCCGAGGGCACCCCTGGGGTTGGCTCCATTTTACTCCCGAGTTGTTACCCAAAACACTCCTCAAAGTCCAAATGATGCTTGCAAC
This sequence comes from Sceloporus undulatus, assembly GCF_019175285.1. Classification (NCBI taxonomy): domain Eukaryota; kingdom Metazoa; phylum Chordata; class Lepidosauria; order Squamata; family Phrynosomatidae; genus Sceloporus; species Sceloporus undulatus. The sequence continues at coordinate 3,623,508 of NW_024802934.1, forward strand.
ATGAACAAAACTTTATTAACTCTTAGCTTCCCGTGAACTCAAAGGACAAAGAGCAAACCCTCTCCGAAACAGTTTCTTTCACTGATGCCGTCTCTTCTCCAGGTAAGTGTTTACAGGGTATGAGGCTGAGCTGGGCGGTAGTCGCCTGCAGACGTCTCTGCTTCTCTCCTACTCCCGGGACTGGGGTTGGAGCCGAGAAGTCTTCGCCGTTCCCTCACCGACCACCAAGTCTCCTCCCCTTCTCTAGCCCCTTCTCCTTCCTGGCCTATTTCCGGGTTCCACGGCTGGGCACGTGTTCCTTCTCCTCGCTGCGGACATGCAGGGTGGGTTGTAAGAACTGGCCCTACCCTCACCCGACTTCCAGGGGTACTACCTTCCCAGGTCCTCCTCTCCGTCTCGCTGATGCTGTATTCCTCTGCTTTCCCTCCTCCATACCTCTCTCCGCGTCCCAATCTTCCGCCAACTCTCTTCCCCCCTTGCGCCTCTCCCTTCCTCCTTATTAAGCCCCCAGTCGACCTTCCCTGCCCCCAAGGTGGGGTCTCTAATTCCTCCCTCGGTCCCAGCTGGGCTTCCCCCTCCCATCTTCTTTCCTCCCTCTCCCCTGGGTCCTCAAGCTCCTCTCTCGCCCGCTCAACCCAACCTTCTTCCCTCTTCTCTCTACAGCTGTATATTGGGCTCTCTCAGTACCAAATTTAGAAACTTCAATTAGTTCAAAACATGGTAGCCAGATTGGTTACTGGTATAACCAGGAGTGATCATATTACACCAATATTAAAATCAATTCACTAGCTGCCAATTAGTTTCCAGGCAAGGTAGAAAGAGTTAACCATTATTTTAAAAACTGTAAACTATGAAAATGATGCAAAAGCATGTCACTGACTTAACACTATATCTAGTATCACAATCAACATAATGTTATTTTTTTGCTCAGTCTTAATCAAGTTTTTATTAAAGCACTTTATACTAACTGGCTTAAAAAGTCATAAAAGAATGGTTGTAATATAGTGACAGTATCTATTTCATAATAATCAGAGATAGCTGTAAAAATATACTTGACTTTTAAGCGACAGATATTTAAACAAAACAAGTTATATGACTTAATGGACAAAAAAGCAGATGACCCAAGAGATGGAAAATTACTGAAATTAATTTTTAATTTTAACAACACACTCAATGTTTTCAAGTAGTAACCAACTGCTCTATGCTCCAAGAATATTTATATAAATAATCAGTTGTTTGGGTTTTTTAGGCTATGTGGCCATGCTCTTGAAGAGTTTACTCCTGATGTTTCGTCAGCATCTGTGGCTGGCATCTTCAGAGAATGCTGACCTGGAAGAGAGTGGGTGTGTGTGTGTGTGTCCACACTATGTGATCCTGGGTAAGGAGGAGTGATTCCCGTGTTAATCTGTGTATTGTTCTGTTGCTGATGGCTGGGCCTCAGGGTAGGAGGATATCAGATAAATTACCATCAGTAAAACTGGACTCAAGGGCTACTGAATCTAAATTATTATGATTTCCTTTTCCTCTCTGTGGTGGGATATACTAGGCTGCACACCTAACACCCCTGCTCTGCAAGATGGAAAGATTTTCTAAAGTACTTCTCTTCATGATACAGTTTTGCATAAGTGATCCCAAGAGAAAAGGTTAAAAAACTAAGTACCTCTCACACCTAGAAAGTGTCATGAGGTGTCTACGATTGTTAGAAGATAGAGTTACTCTTCACCTTACATCTGATCTTGAGACATAAACACAATCATTTTAAACTCAAGTAACCTAATGAGCTAAATGTTAAAGAATTATTCCTGAATGAAATTAATCCTAATTACATGAACTGTTTATTCATATAGTATCTAATAATTATGGTTCCAAAACTTAAGATGACAGATTAATCTACTCATTCTTTAAATAATATGTGCAGGTCAATTTTAATCAATGGAACTGTCCACTAAAGACTTTTTTTCAGATGATGGCTGTTATTTTTCACAGTAAATGCCATTTATATATTTCAGAAAGGCACCTATACTGAAACAGTGAACTATAATTATTTGGTCAGTTAAAATCTCTAATGTAATTTGAAAAATGAATGCATTTGTAATTATCAAATTATGCAACTTACTACAAATACACTGCTACCAGACAAATCAAATCAATCAATAAAAAGCATACTAGCATTCTCATACCAGAGGCTTACAACAAAACTAAGTGTCATCTCTCCAGCTTATGTACTGAAGTTTTTATTAGGGAGTTGATTTTTTTTTTTTGTTACTCATCTTGTCAATAATTAATGGCTCTAATTTTCTTAGATGGGGAAAGGAATTAATCTACATGATTACTGCCATGCAAATCAGAATACTGACTTTCTCAATACTTTATCTGTTTTGTCTCATACACTGTTCTGTCTTGTGTTTTCTTAGGATTCCTGGAAGCCAAAATTCTAAGTAAATTTCTCTTTCCCCTTTACCATGAAATCTTACTTGGCTTCACAAATACTGATCCCCAAAGCGGTAACTAGTAGCTGGAAGATATAACATATGCTAGCAAACAGACATGTCTCCATCTTAGCTTACCTTACTCTTTTAAAGGAGAATGATCACTGCAGTGGCTGAAGTACTGAGCAAGTTAGACAAAATGGCTTAAATCCATCAGTCAGTTCCATCCAGAATGCTAACACACAGTGAACCTTTACTGATTTTTTAAAACTATTTTTTCTTCTGTTGTGTGGGAGACATGGGGTGTGTGGTCTAACCTGTCTATCTGCATAGACCCTCTTCCTACACAAATTTGAAGCAAATACTTCAAAATAAAAGACAGATCTGAGACTAATAGCATCCCCTCCCAACTGCATGTTTTTTTTAACCATCTTTGATGAAGAGGCATTAGCCTTCCAAAACTAGCATAATCTATTTTGTACCTTTTGGTTGGTCTCATAAAGGTATCATCACAATGAATACTTTGGAATACATTTTGAGATCCACACAGATAGTCTTGCATTATTCTAGCATTTGTAATATGAGCTATTTTCTAGAGGGGAAAATAATGAATCACAACAATTACTTACACTGAATATCCAACACATACACCATTCTTATCTCTTTTTCCAAAGCTGGATGTTTCACAACACAAGTTATATGTCTTCCTCTAGCAAACCTGGTGGGGACAAGCTTGTATTGACTCTCCACTGTGACAGTTTCATTTGGATACGAAGTTGAAGTGGATTCCATTTCACCAAGATCACCTTCCCAGACAACCTCTGCAGCTGGTTTTCCAGTGGCTGCTGTGCAAATGGCAGCAACTGTTTGATTGGCTCCATCTATTAAAGCATTTGGTCCCTTTGTCAGGCTCACAATTGGTTCAACTATATAAGGGGGGGAAAATGACCGTCAATAGTTGTGTTAATTTTTTCCCTAAGTAAACCTTAAGAGTGGCTTCCAGCATAAAAAAATAAATGCCTCTGACTTCATTTTCTTTATCAAGGTATGAATTCAAGTTATTTCTTGCAGGGTAATTAAAGGTATCAAGTCAAGATATACAAATAGTCCGTTAAAACACAAATATCCATTCAGAGATTAAAAATTTGTTTAAATCCAAATGCAAAATTGCTTTTTAACCTATGAAATACACAGAAGAAACAGGAGACACACATCAAGATGCTCAAAAGATTTTTGTTATATGAATATTCTTAATCATTCATTCAGAGGGATATTTGGAATCAAACAACAACTCTGTGAACCAAGAACTGTCAAACCTTGGATTTAACATGTCCAATAAATAGTTTTGGATTGGCTGGTTAAGAAATTTCTGAAAATGAATTCTAAATAGCCCACTGAAGGAAGCTTTGAGAGTATTCATAGTAAGAAAATTTAACCATGTTTTGGCCTAATAAAACAACCATCTTCTGAGCATCTTTATTCGTATCTTTTTTCTTCTTTGGATTCTGTTTTCTCTGCCCAGTTTTTGTGTTTATCTATAAACAATTTATATCCAATTTATTACCAATTCCCAGTGCTATCAACTAGCCTACAAATGTAGTTTTGACACCAGGCATCTACAGTCATATAACTAGAACAATCCATCCTTTATGAAAGTAAGTTTTGTTGTGTGTCTTTCAGTAATTTCCATTATATGGCAACTCTAACATAAACCTATCATGGGATTTTCTTGGCAAGATTTGTTCAGAAGGAATTTGTCACTGCCTTCTTCTGAGGCAAAAAAGTGTGATTTGCCCAAGGTCATCCAGTGGGTTTCTATGGCCAAGTCGGGTTTTGAACCCTGATCTCCAGAGTCAAAGTCCAATGTTCAAACCACTCTAGAAATATGTTTTACAAGATTATTATGCAGTTACAATTATGACATTATTTTTGCTGACATTAAAAACTTTGCTCACCTTGCAGTCTTCAATGAATAGAATTAATAAAAATGATTTTAAAAAATAGTTATGAGGTATATACTGGTGGGGAAATCAAGCAGAGTTAACAAGAAGTGTGGCTATGGCCTCTCATTATGTTTCACACTGTAATGCACAATTAAGAGCCAACGACAGACCTACTCTTCAAAAATTTCTGGAACCAATTCCACTGTAACACATAGCATGCTATATATGCATAATTACGGAAGTCTAGGGAAAAACACCCCCAAGGCACTCTCTGTCTCACTCACTCAGAGAGGGAAAAAAGGAAGGAAGGTGAGAATCTTGTAGCTTATCAAGCAACAACAACAACAACAACAAATCAAAGGTAAGCAAGCAGGTACTTTATAATATATAATAAGTATAGTAAGACTTCCAGTGCAATCCAATACATGCCTTAGTTAAATAAATGGTTCCACTGAAAATGATGGGACACATTGGTCATCACTTAGATCCCACTGAAAAGCTTGAAATCAGAGAGCACTAATGCAACTTGTATGGATCCAATGCAATTTGTTAAAGTTTGAGATATCAAATAACCAACAACCTTACTTTAACTTCTACTCTGATTTGTAAAGACAGGTTGCTTATCTGTAACTGATTTTTCAAGTGGTCAACTGTGAACTTACATAAATAAGTCATGCTGTGTGTGCATAGCCAGGTTTCAAAACTTTTAGAACTAGTTACTTTGGGGAAAACCAGCTCCTCCGTACCATGCACCTCCAACACCTTCCCAATCTACTCTATTTCAGTTCCCCATATATATGACACAACCAGAAAGAGGCAATGCAGGACTAGGCTGAGGAGGAAGGCATATTGTGTGAATTCACAGAGGACCACTCAAAGAACCAGTTACAAGTAAGCAACCTGTTCTTCTTTATGATCTCTGTGACTCACACAAATGAGTGACTGGTAAGCTACTAACCTAGATAGTAGGATGCAGTATGCTAAAACCAAAGATAACACGGCTTGACCAAAGGATGCTTGGTCACATGAATGTATGTCCAATCTGGTAGAAGGGTGAAATCAGGTGTCAGCTCTGCATATTTCTTCCTACAAGATCGCTGCCAGAAAAGTAGAAAAGCAGCAACCGTTGTAGTAGAATGATTTCGCACAGAAGTAGCAAGGTCATTCTTAGTCAACTGATAAGTCAAGCTTCATTATGGATGCAATCCACCGTGGGAGTCCATTCCACCGATTTCTATGCATACAAACAACCAAAGGGTCTCACCAAGGAATCAAATCCTTCTCCATGAAAAGCAATGGTTATTAGCAAATCTAAGGAGTGCAAAGCCCTGTCCTTGTCTGAAGCAGGATTTGGGAAACAGATGGGTAACTCAACTGTTTGTCATATATGAAACACTAAAGCAAAAAGGGAAAGTCGGGTTATAAAGTTAATCAATCCCAATGTAACTGAATAAATGGAGGATCAGATCCAAGAGAGAAAAGCTCACCAGCCACCTTTCCTGATGAGAAATGCCACACTGCATGAAAACAGATGAACATCACAAGTCGTAAGTGATTCAAAAGGAGAACACATAAACAGAAGGGTGAAGGTTACAAAAGCCTTTGAGAAAACTCTTGAGTGTGGGTGAACATGGAGGTTTGAGGAGGACAAACATAAGCAGACATGGCATCCATGTATACACAGACTGAAAAGGCAGGAAGTCCTGAGTCACTGAATGAGAGCAAAAAAGTATATGCTGCACTTCTGCCAGAAGCCTGAGGGCAGGGAACCGCCTAATTAAAAGATTGTATGTACAGCACTGTGTAAATTTACAGCGCTTTATAAATAAAGGTTAATAATAATAATAATAATAACTTCAACATGATCATGTGAAATTGATTCACTATCCAAAAAATAAAGAAATTTACATCACTTCAGTATATAGGACTGCCTTGTAGGTTTCTTTGTTGTAAAAAGAACATCCCTTGCACAACATGAAAGTATGGAGACAGCTCATGAGCTAAGTTCCAGAATCCAGTACAAAGAAGAGTAGACCCAAGAGGTGAGGGAGACTGACAGGACACTGTAGCAGACAGGGGACACTTAAATGTACTATGGGTAATCAAAGCTCCTCTCTCCTATAGGACAAAGATCAATGGTACTGTGAGATATCATCCCAGTATGAACAATAATTGAACCAGTCTGGTTCCCCATAAGCAAGACGGTTCCATAAAGATTCCAAAGGGAGAAATAGTAATGTGATGTCAGGAAGAGGGAGTACCAATCCTCCTGAGTACAATCCCTACAAACCTTGGAGAAAATGGAGGATAACACTGGGGGGAAACCCCACTGAGAACTGTAAGATGAGACAGATGGGAGTTTGGAATACACAAAACTGAGTTCAAATTGTGTGACTATGGTCTGGTTAAGACAGAAAATTCTTTCCATAACATCTTTCTGAGCCAAGAAACGAGGCCTCCACAAGGTCCTGGTCATCTGGTATGACGTCACTTCTGATGTATTCCACCTGGCCTCAGAATCTGAGGAAGCTAGAATGTGAACAGACATTTAGTGCAATAGGAATTTCAGATAATTCTGAAGGAAGATCAACCATTTGACTCACTGGAATCAAAGACTGAGAAGCCAGGACTGCTGATTGTGAGGTCCAAAGCTTCTTCCTCTACAAGAGTGAGAGTTCTGGATTTTTATTCTTGTGTTTCTTCTTAGCCTTTTCACCCTGCTTGCAACCACACTTAAGAGATACCAAACTGAAGTAGAAGAGGGGTTCTAATGTACCCCACACCTCCGCTGATGGTTCCATTGGCTCCTGAGTGGAACCAATACCAATAGACACTGTGTAGAATGATTTGTTTTAGGCAGCAAAGTATCAAATATTGATCACTGCCTCCCATAACAGCCCCTTCAGTGAGGCAGTTTCTTCAGGTTTGGGGGTGAAGGCATGGCAGTGAAGCCAGCTATCCACAGTACCCAACTAGAGAAGGCAACAGGAATGGCTGTCTTGACTGGTCAATCTTCTGGCCACAACTAAGATGCTTTTTGAAGATGCCCAGAGAGGAGATAAACCTCTGAACAGGAGTAGGACTTCTGACGAATTAAGAAAAACAAAAAATACATGAACAACCAAAAGGAGAACAAGAACAAAACAAACAAACAAACCCTTAAGGAAAATCTATAAGGAAAGAGAAGAAAAAGATTTGAGGGAGAACCAGTTCATGCACTGAGGAAACTACTTCATGTTCTGAGAAGCAGGTTCACTACAATGCTGCTACTGTAGCAGCCCAAAAGGAACTGAGGCAATTAAGCAGGAAGGCACTGGGGACATGAGTGGTACTTAAGGGGTGGAGTTCCCACCAAAAGGACTCACAAGCTCTGAAAGTTTCCAAATACTGTGACTGTGCGGGTGCAGAATGAACTATCTATGGAAGTCACAGAGATGATGATGATGAACTTCTAGGAGTTAAAATCTCAGTCAAGTTTTAAATTATTACAATAGTCTGATTTATGCCTTAAAGAAAGAATGGGCAAATTCTTCACAGCCATTTTTTAGATTGGCCCTTTGAGGCTTCACTCCCCCCTTTCCCTGCCTTTTTTTTTTTTTTTTTAGCATTTGCTCTATTTGTTTGCAGGATGCAGAGGGTGCAAATCTAACTGCAGAAGCATTCATTATAAAATTTTCAAAATGTTCATTACATTCTGTTGGTTGGACCAGATGGATGTTGTGGTCCCTTCTGACCCTAAGATTCTTTGATTTATGGATTTTCACAATAAAATGCCCCACCAGTCACTTATTTTTTTTTAATTTAACACTATTAGAATCATTAACTTCTTTATTTCTTAAGTATGGAAAAATTTAAGCATCCCCATATCCACTCAGTTTTAATTAGTACAATGAAAATTCTAAGGATCCAAATAACTAAAAAAATGTATGATTAGATTTAATTTATGACTTAATTGTTTTAGTGTTATTTTGAAATGGCCTAAGGGCTAATCAATAAACATTCCTATCTGACTTGATTAATATAATTTTAATTAATATGATATTCACTAAGGAATATTATATTGAGTATCTCACTGACCACAGTATATTTTCGTGCTGACTGTAGTACATTTAGCAATTAATATACAGTACTGTAATCTATTTTTTTTAAATAAACCTTCTAGGGAGTACTAAAAAAAAGGCATTTGATAGCATGACATTGGCAGCTAGTAAACATGGAAGCAGGACATATGCTGAACCCTTAAAGACTGCATATGGGTTATAATTTATTTTTATACCAATGATAATGAAGTTCATTTATTTAGAACATTTATAGTATCTTTCATTTAAAGAGAATTTCAGGATGATTTACAATAAGAAGAAATATCAGCTTGGGTCCTAATTAGATGCTGCAAATGAAAGATTTTCCTTGATCACCTACAACAGTGGTGAGGAATGCAGACCATGGACTGCATGCAGACATTTTTGTGGTCCTTGGGATTAAAAAAAAAGGGGGGGGGGGGAGAGAAGGGGATGTTTCTAGGTCACTTCCCTTTGTTAAAAAGCCACCCTGGCCCTAAAATGGCTTCCGGGGAGCATGGCAAAAATGCCCCCATATCCCCCTAGAAAGCATATGATGTCATCTAAAAGCAAAAGATGATTTTATGTGGGTTGTGTTTTGTTTTTTTGTTTTTGGTTTGTTTGTTTGTTTGTTTTTTGCAATAGGACCCTCCAAAGTTTCCTACAGTATATACAGGAGGCAATTTTCATTGATTCTCCACTTGCTTCCTGGGGAGGAGCAAAGTAAGCTGCCAGGAGAAAGACAGCAGATGAAAATTGCTTTTCATAATTCCAAGTGTCCCATGAGTGTATCTCTACTCAGCAAATGTCCTACCAGTATGGGGCAAACCTGGGATTACAGTTAAAATAAAGATAAACATCCAGTGTATTAACTGAAACAGAAAGAGGACTACAAAGAAAAAACAATTGCATTTGAAATACATTAGTGGAATTAGTAAAAGAAGCAGGATTTTCAAATATAAAGTTAAACATACTGTGCTGAAGCACTCACTGAGCTGATCTACAATTCTGTGCAATGGAACTCCATGAATGGAATGCTTTCTGGGGTATCATTAAAGTCTCTTTGCTTCCTTCCTGAAGTCCCTATGACACTAAACATTTATTCTGAAGGGGGCATGCAGAACGAGGGCAGGGGATTTAAGCAGTTATATGGGGCTACAGGGTAAGACAGAATCAGAATAAAGTCACTGCCTTTTTTGTCTAATAAAAATCTTCTGCTAGATCCCAGATTCCTCCACTAGCCCTGTTTCTGTTCAGGGATATGCAAGCCTGGATCCAATTTAACAGACTATCAGATTTAATTCTGATCCTGAAATATTTTAAGTGGAACATTTACAAAATAAATATTAAAAAAACATACCTAATACAGTTACAGATGTTGTTGACTGAGAGTTTCCTAGAGGGAATGTAGCTGCTTTGCATACATATTCTCCAGAATCAGAGAAGGTAACATTCTCTAGTATGATTGATGCATCAGTAAGTGATGTGTTTTTAAGTGATACTCTTCCTTGATATTCTCCTTGAACAGAAAATCCATATTCAGGATGGTGAACAGCAATAGTCGGAGCACTCTTTCCTTGTATCTTCTCCCATGTAATTTGTGTTAATGTTTCATTTATGTCAATTATGCACTTCAGTGTAACATTCTTCCCCCATACTGCTCTCACATGTGGATCAACTACTGGTCCAGCTAAGGCACCTGAAAAAGGGGAAAAGAAAAAGAGGAGGGGGAGAGTAAGAATTAGTTGAGCAGCAGCCACAAATATTGTTCCTACAGAAAAATTTGTTCTGCTAATTTATCCTTTGCATAAATTTACCTTTTGGGTGATGTTTGCATTTCAAAAATGACTTACTAAACATATCATCAATTTTAGCCAAAATTTGCTAAAACTGTTAATATAAAAGATGGAAAATCAGACATGCTGCTTGTTCTATTTATCTCTTTCTATGTATAAATGTCTAGAATTTCAGAATCTAGAGAACAAACAATTCTAGAATACAGTCAGCCATTGGTATCCATGATGTTTATCACACTATACTCTTATAGTGCTACTATTCCACTTTGACTGCTCTAGCTGCCTCCTGTTGCATTCTGGTATTGGCAGTTTTAAGGAGGGATATTTAGAATTCTAAATACCCCTCCTTAAAACTGCCAATACCAGAATGCAACAGGAGGCAGCTAGAGCAGTCAAAGTGGAATAGTAGCACTATAAGAGTATAGTGTGATAAACACCCATGTGAGATCCATTCTGGACCGCTAGGGCAGCGCAGTCTTGCCGTCTGCGGATGCTCAAATCCACAGATGGCAAGTCTGCAGATACCGAGGTCCCACTATACAAACTGGAGTGGGAATTTCACTTAAATGGGTTAGGACAGAGATGGTTAAAACTATAGCCCTTCAGTTGTTAATGAGCTGAACCACGCATCAACCTTAGTCAGCTACCAACTAGTCAGGGACTATGAAAATTCGAATCTCAGCAATCTAGAGGGTCATATGCAATCTGCCAATCCCAGATGATTGGCACAGTTCCCCAATGAAAACCTAGCTCTATTCTTCTGGAAAACAAATTGGGGTTCTCAAAATATTTCATGCCAGACTAATATTAACTTTCTTCTTGATGGATTTACAACCTTGGTAGATCTGGCAAATGGTATGGATGTAGAATACCCAGATTTTTGTAACACTTTTGAGAAAGTTCTCTGTGATATTAAGTTTTAAAAAGATATTGCCAAACTGGACCATCTTCAGTGGAAGATGCCCAAGATGGCAAAAGTTCTGGAAACCAAGCCCTATAATTAACTGCTTAGTGAACTTGGTAAGTTCATCTTGGAGAAGAAGAGATATGATTTGATAGCCATCTTTAAATAGATATAATGTAAAAATGGAGCAAGCTTTCTTTCTGGTGCTCCAGAGACCAAGACACAAACCAATGGATTCAAACTACAAAAACAAAGAAAGGAAGGTAAGACTTAAACATGAAGGAGAACCTCTGGACTGCAAGAGCTGTTTGATAGACTGCCTCAGAGGGTGGTGGACGCTTCTTTGAGGTCTTTAAATAGAAATTGGATTACTATCTTTTAGCACTGATTTAATGATGTGTATTACTGCACTAGATGGTCTTCAGGCACATTTGAACTTTTATGATTCCATTAATTTGTCTATCTAATCAAGAAACAGCCTCCCATTCTTGATGTAGTTCCAACTTAAGGCTATTTTAAACTGCAACCAGTTTAAATGGTAACACATATTTGAAAGACAATTAATTAAAACTAAAAGAGTGAATTTTATCTAGTTAAAGTAACATCTGTTATACAATGTCAGTGTGTTTTAGAAGTTAAATTTCTCTATGTACTGAAGACTAGCAGTGCAGAACTGTTCACCATTTAGAGAAGTGAAATGAGCACAATATATGTTTACTTAGAGGAGCACTCAATGCATACAAAATTTCTGCAGTATCAGGTGGGAGTAGACTTCACAGCTGGCTAGCAGAAACACTTGGCTACCAAGCTGAGTGAAAAGAACATAAAAACAGATTGGAAAGGATTAAGAAGCAAACCTGTAGAAAATACAGCAAAAATAAAACTTATTTATTTTAGGAAGAAAGAGAAAACAGGATGTGGTCAACTTTGAGAGATTTTTTTTTAAAAGCACATATGTAACATGAGCATATTGAAAAGGAAAATTACTAGTAGAAAATAATAATATGAAATAATGAACTCACTACTGGTTTTAAGCAAAGGGCACGAAAACTGGGTCACTTAATACTAAAAATAAAAGAATGTTATTTCCAAAGCACTCGTTAGCTTTTGCTTGTTTTTCCCAATATTGAATTTGGAATTTTATATTGTATATTCAAAGTATTAATGTGAATTGAATATTTGTTTTACTGATGAATGTAGGGAGAGAAATGACTGTTTAAAAAGGCAAAGAAGGAAGAAAACAGAGAAAGGTAAAAGAATGAGTTTAGATAAGAAAGAGAGAAGAAAATAAGAAGACGATGGTATAAGGGAATGGAAAGAAGGGGATATGAAGATTGAAGACAAATGATGCAATGCAAGTATGAAGATTAATTAGTAAGTAAAGTTAGTTAGAATAGAGTTAGAATAGTAGGGAATAATTACTGTAGGTTTATCGAATGCTTATGGAATGTTTAAAGAAATTCAATTGTATTTGTGGTGATGTGTGATTGATAATATTTTAAATGTTCAATTAAAAAAATTAAATGAAAAAAAAAAAAGCAACACATTATGCCACCAGTTTATGTCCCTGAACAGAGGGGGATGGACTCCCAAGAGCAGCACAAGTCTTGTTTTCAACTACACATTTTATCTCAAATATCATTGAGGTTTTATCTCATTTTATCTCAAATATCATTTATCTCAAATATCACATGGATTTGATTCAGTGACACTGAATACAAAGATAAAGGCAATATGGCCACTGAAGTACGAAAACTTATAAAGTTGTTGAGCAAGGTTTTCTCTCTAATCAGCAATCCAAGAACTTTCTTTTTAAAAGGTACTTAAAAGGAGGAACAATACAATCTGCTAGCCCTCTCTAGCCTTCACCTGAACACCTGGAGTGTCATAAACAGCAGAACTCTCTGAGATTTTGGCTTCCGGTTATAGAAGCAAGCATTTTGAATGACCATGTCTAATGGCAAAACCACATCTGATTATAACTTTATCATTGCATTTGACATTCACTTTGTCTTAAAGGCAGATAGCATCACTGGACTGTGATGCTTAAAGGCTTTAGCCATGAGCCCACTGAAATAATCCAGTTCATGGAGATCTGGGAGTTAGGAGAGCTGGACCCTCTGGACAGCATGCACCAGGATACTATTGTTTTACTGTAAACCCAGTTTACTGTGATGTGTAAACAGTCCTAATGCCTCCATTTAAGCGTATTAATCAGTCTGATTAAAGTGAAACCAAAAATAAGCTTCAGATACATTTATATAGTTATCTTCCACAATAAAAAATATGTTGTATGATAATACGGTGCACCCTTCCCTTATGCAGGAATCCATTCCAGATCCTCCCCCCTCCACATAAGGGAAATAACCCATATGCTGCAGCCGCATGGAAAACAATAGGGCTCGTGCCCGCGGTACACGTGCCATTGCCTCTTCTGGCTTGCAGCTTTTAGTGTAAGCTGAACGCCGCATATGGTGTCCTGCATATGATGCATGCGCAGTGTAAAACTGTTCAGGCATTAGAAGTAATGAACACCTACAGAACAGTGATGCCACAGCTAAGAGAAGATTCTATCTTATGGCATGACACATGGCGTTTTCTTCCCACGGCCTCAGTGAGGAGGGGGGAAGCAGAAGCAAGAAAGACAGGAATGAAGGAACATGAAAAAAGGAAGATGCTGGTGTCTGATAGCAACTTGAATGTAGTTTATAGCCTCTGACTTGTAACTAAAGAACAAAAACTAAAAGCAGTACATCATGTTAATGTTACATACTTTCGGCCCTTAGTATCCACTGGGGTTTGGTTCCAGGACCCCATGGATACCAAAATCCATGGATGCTCATGTCCCATTAGATACAGTGGTACAGTAAAATGGTGTTCCTTATAAAAACTAGAAAAATCCAGATTTGCTTTCTCAAAAATTGTGTGCATTTCTGTGTTAATATTTTCAAACCAAGGCTGGCAAAATCCATGCATGCAGAATCCATGGATACAGTGGATAACTGTACTGAAGGGATGAGCTTCAGTTTAAACAACCTAAAGAATTTAAAAGCCTAAAGAATGAAATGATTAAGAAAAACAAACAATTAAGCATGCTTAAAATGTTTTATTAGATATTATATTCAAAAATTCAAACCTTTATTTTGAAATTTCCACTGGAATCTTGGAAATATTTTAGGAGACTTGAACTCAGCATCCTATCTAAAAGGTTTTTTATTTAAATATTTTAAAATACACTACTATTAGCTGTGCTGGCCAAATGACCATAGTAAAGTTATTATTATTACTACTATTAGCAAACTTAGATTGATTTGTTACACAGGCATATATTTTTCCTAGAGATAATAATTTATAAAAAAAAAGTTAATACAACTGTTTCCCAGTTTTACAGATATAGCATGCATTCGATGTGTTACTACCTTGTTTTTATCAAACAACCATGCTTTAAGAAGTGGGAAAATTTTCACAGATTATACAATGGGAATTTTTTTCACTGGATAGCACTCACTGGTTAAGTGGCAATTGCTAAGCAGTCCTGGCAAACAATTACACTGAACACATGCCTCAAATGAAAATCCTATATCTAGTTTGTATGAGCACCCACTGCATTCAGTGGGTCCTTCTTCTACACAGACACAAATTAGTTTGAGCTATGAATGCAACACTATGTTCACACTGTTCCACTGTCAAACATATCATCTGTCTTATAAAAATCACAAGAAAGCAAAATGGCGATGAGTTTTTAAGATCATCATCTGTTAACACCAATGCCACAAAATATTGGTAAAGGCAAAGACATTTCTGATTCTTACTCTAAATTGGTTGATAACACACGCTGGACAACCAGGTCCCATCCATATTTTGTGTAACACCTTAAAATCCCAGCCATCACAATTCGTGGACAGGAATTATATGGGTTGAAGTCCCAGTATCCAGGCAACACCTACTTTTCTATCCCTGATTTAACATGAAACAATTCCTTAAATAACCTGACATCCTGTCAAGGAAAATGAAGCCCATAACACATTTGCTAAGTCTTATTTTAGTTGCCAACAGGAAAGTTGTTAAAGCTAGTAGCAGGTTGGTTGGTTGCCCAGAAGCGCTGTACAACTGTTCTGGTAACACTGCCATCAGAAAAGCTTACCACCACCTGCGCTTCTGAACATTTAAACAAAGTATAAATATATTGTCCCAAGTCCTCTGACAAAACTGAAGGAAAGTCTCTGATCACATTAAAATTAATCTGAAAGAATTTCCTTATAAACAAAAGGTAATACAGTAATGTTAACAGCCTTTAACTTATCCAAACTTCCTGTGTGTGCTAAGAAACGTGAAAGATAATGGTTACAGATTCCAGACCTTATTCTTAACAAGAACCATTTACAGCACTGTAGTTTGATCTCAATGGAAGTAGCATTCTGTGCTCTGAAATATTAAAATTCTATATATCTGTTTGAAAACAATTCTTAACTGAGAGAATTAGATGTAAAATACAAACTCGAGTAATTCTAACATCAAGTACTAAATAATACATAAAACTCAAATCTGGAAAATCACCAAAGCAACTTAAAGTCTACTTTCTTGGATC
Source organism: Sceloporus undulatus (assembly GCF_019175285.1). Taxonomy (NCBI): domain Eukaryota; kingdom Metazoa; phylum Chordata; class Lepidosauria; order Squamata; family Phrynosomatidae; genus Sceloporus; species Sceloporus undulatus. Next base: position 3,639,226 of record NW_024802934.1, read on the forward strand.
TATCCATATGGGGATGGACAATTATTTTACAAATGTGAAAAAACTACACCTATGGTTATAGTGGTTTACCATTCAGACTACCTTTTAGCCGTATCCCAAACCAGATTAAAAGTGGGACATTCTCACTGGCGCTGGTTTTTACACACCAGGATTTGGGTTTTGCACACCAGATCTGGGGCACATCCCCCTCAAAGTGAGTTTTCTGAAAGCATTCTTTCCCTTGTTTCTTTTGAGAAAACCCGCTTCTTTCAGGGTGCCAGCAAATGTGAACTTGGCCCTGGTCATGATCAGGTCAAGTTCAGGGGGAGGGATAAAGGCCAGAGGGTGGACAGTGGGCAGAACATGCCTCCCCTCTTGCACCGGTCGCTTTGCAAGCGGCATCTTTTTTTAAAAAAAATTGTGTGGGGGGCAGAATATGCGAATGCTAGTGCTACAGAAGTTTCCCTTTCAAATTTGGCAAATTGATACAATGTGTGAATGCTTTTGCTACATATGTGTATGCAAGGAGATACGGAATTATGGGGTGGCAATCAGAGGGAAAGCAAGAAAGATGCAGAGAGAAAGGAAGGAGAGAGATGGCATTATGGGGTGGCAATCGGAGGGAAAGCAAGAAAGAAGATGCGGAGAGAAGGGAATCTGAACGACCCAAAGGTACGCAACACATGTACATACATGGAGGTTTTTTAATTTGACAAGTTGACAGAATGGTTGTAGGATACATCATCTTTGATGAAAGCAGAAGTAAATTTGATTGACAACAAAGGAGGCTCCATTTTAAAGCGCTACTGCAAATGTGAACTTCAGCAGGGCAAATTACATCGATCAAGGTAAAGGGTAGTGGGAACTTCTTTCCGGGGAGATTCGGTACCAGCTTACCAAATTTGACCCAGTTCCACCCAGGGCAAATTCCCCAGTGAGAATGGGGCCTGAGTAAGAGGAATACTACTGGCCCAGGAGGTAGTGAGTGCCTCTCACAGAATAATCTATTTCTCTAGCCACAAAAGAAGCAATGTCAAGGCAGGACATGACAGGTAATTACTTTACAATCCAACTTTAAAATTCTTACACAAGCAATGATAGTCAAAATAGAAGTTTGGTTGGATCCTTTGCAGATTTGAATTTCCTCCCTTATCCATTCTGGTCCAAGAACTATGAAAGGCAACATAAGGAGTGATTGTTTTTCATACGATTCATCTGTTCTGTCACTCTATCTAACACAATATCCTTCTGGGCCACCAAACCGATATAGGATTTTTAATAATAATAATAATAAATAATAATAAAATTTTATTTATATACCGCCCTTCTAAAAAATCAGGGCGGTGAACAACAAGGAATTACAATACAATTACACAAAACCAAATACACTGGTACCCCGGGATACGAATGCGCCGCGTTACGAAATTTCCGGGTTACGAAAAAAATCCATTAAAAAAAACTGTTCCGGGTTACGAAGGTTATTTCGGGTTACGAAAAATTTTTTGGTGCTTTTCGGCGCTTTTTCGCACCAAATCGCGGCTTTCGCTATTAGCGCCTATGGGGCTTCGGCTTGCGAATGCTTTTCGGGTTACGAATGGCGCCGCGGAACGAATTAATTTCGTAACCCGGGGGAGCCCTGTAAAATACATTAAAAACAGTTCAATAAAAATAATAAAAATAACATGTCGGCAGCATGATGCTGACATGGGGGGGGGGAAGAGTTACTGGTCAGGGTAAGCTTGCTCAAATAAATTGGTTTTTAACCCCTTCCTGAATTGAGGTAGGGAGGTGGCTGAGCGGAGCTCGAAGGGCAGCGCGTTCCAGAGGTTGGGGGCTGAGATGGAAAAAGCCCTCCTAGAGGTGGAATTATATTTCGCCTCTGGAACACTTAACAATAGCTGCCCTGAAGATCGAAGTGCGCGGGGCGGATTGTACGGAGAGAGGCGGTCCTCCAGGTACCCTGGGCCCAAGCCATTTAGGGCTTTATAGGTAATTACCAACACCTTGTATTGCGCCCGGAAGCGAATAGGCAGCCAATGTAAGTCTTTAAGGACTGGTGTTATATGACTGGCCCTGGCAGTGCCAGTGACCAGACGGGCTGCCATATTCTGCACAAGTTGCAGCTTCCGAGTATGGTACAAGGGTCGCCCCATGTAGAGCGCATTGCAGAAATCCAAACGAGAGGTTACCAGGGCGTGTACAACAGTTTCAAGGTCTCCCCGGTCAAGGTAGGGACGCAGCTGGCGTATCAGCCGAAGCTGATAACAGGTGCTCCTGACCGTCGCATCCACCTGAGATGTAAGGTGGAGCGACGAGTCCAGGAGCACCCCCAAGCTGCGTACAGAGTCCTTCACGGAAAGCGTGATTCCGTTCAGGACAGGTGGAACCACCGCCAACCCCGGACCGGGGGAACCTATCACCAGTACTTCCGTCTTCTCTGGATTCAGGCTGAGTCTGTTGTCCCTCATCCAGCCCATTACCGACCCCAGACAGGCCACGAGAGGAGAGACGCCACTCCCGGTCACTGCATCAGTCGGAGACATAGAGAAGACTATTTGGGTGTCATCAGCGTACTGATAACACCGCGCCCCATGTCTCCGGATGATCTCTCCCAGCGGTTTCATGTAAATGTTAAAAAGCATGGGAGACAGAATGGCTCCTTGAGGGACCCCAGATTTAAGGGCCCTCTCATCGGAGCGCACGTCTCCCAGCTGCACCATCTGGGACCTCCCGGAGAGGTAGGATCGGAACCACTGGAGCGCAGTGCCCCCGATTCCCACCTCCGCCAGGCGCCCCAGAAGGATACCATGGTCTATGGTATCGAAAGCCGCTGAGATGTCCAAGAGCACTAACAGGGACACGCTTCCCCTGTCCATGCCCAGACGGAGATCATCGACCAAGGCGACCATAGCAGTCTCAACCCCGTAACCTGCCCGAAAGCCAGTTTGAAATGGGTCTAGATATTCCGTTTCATCCAAGATCGATTGAAGTTGGATTGCAACCGCTCGCTCGATCACCTTTCCCAAAAATGGCAATAGCGAGATTGGCCGATAATTATTATGCGACAGGGGGTCGAGGGAGGGCTTTTTTAAAAGAGGTTTTACTATGGCCAATTTCAAATTTGTTGGAAATTGCCCATCCCTCAATGAGGTGTTAATAATCCGCTGTAACAACAAGGTTACAGCCGGGCCCCCCCTGTGCCGCTAGCCATGAGGGACAGGGATCGAGAGGGCATGTTGTCTTCCTAACACTTCCAAGGATCTTGTCCACATCCTCGGTACTGACAGACTGAAACTGATACAGACTAACCAAGTTCACGGATGCCCTGGATACCTCTACTCTAGGTTCTGCTCTAAGGCTGGCCTCAAGACCTTCGCTTATCCGAGAGATTTTATCCGCGAAGAAGTTGTTAAATTGGTCGCAGCAGGCCTTGGAAGGTTCAAGGATCTGGTTCGGGGCAGGAGGGAGCTGAGTTAGCTCCCTCACTACCCTGAACAACTCTGCCGGACGCGACTCCGCGGACGCGACACGTGCAGCATAGAACAAATTCTTAGCTGCACGAATCGCCTCTCCATAGTCCTCCAAAAGGCGGTCTAGGAGAGTCTTGTCGGATAAGCGCTGGTGTTTCCGCCAGCGGTGCTCTAGCCGTCGCAGAACCCGCTTCCTCGCCCGGAGATCTTCCGTATACCAGGGCTTACGTTTGGAAGCAGACCTGAGAGGGCGCTTGGGAGCAATACTGTGTATAGCCTTAGATAGACCGGTATCCCAGATACCGGTCAAGGCATCAACAGAATCGCCGTCATTTCCAACCATAAGCCCCTCTAGGGCTTCCTGGAACCTATTGGGTTCCATCAGCCTTCGAGGGTGGACCATTCGAATAGGTTCGCCACCCCCGGGAGGGATCTGGGTAGAAGCCTTGATCTTTGCCTCTACCAGGAAATGATCCGTCCATGACAGGGGGGAAATGTTGGCTATTTCCGCCCACGGATTTTCCATGCTCGTACAAAAGACCATATCGAGCATATTACCCGCAGAATGCGTTGGACCCGAGACCAGTTGAGACAGGCCCATGGAAGTCATGGTATCCATGAATTCACGAACCGCACCGGATGGAACATAGCTGGCCGCGAAGGGAATGTTGAAGTCTCCCAGGACTAAAAGCCTGGGGGACTCCAACAATACCTCCGAGACCAGCTGTGTCAGTTCGTTAAGGGAGTCTGTTAGTGCACGAGGTGGCCGGTACACCAACAGAATCCCTAGACTGTCTCTGGCCTTCAGGGTCAGGTAAATACACTCGATGTAGGAAGTTTGACGAACATGGTTCCTGGAAAGAGACAAGGTGTTCTTATGGATCAAGGCGACCCCACCCCCCCGCCCACCTAACCTGGTCTGGTCCTTCACTGAGTACCCGGCAGGTAGGGCCTGGGCCCACACAGCTTCCCCTCCAGGCCCAAGCCAGGTCTCAGTTATGCAAGCCAGGTCACAGTTGGTATCCTCAATTAGATCATAAATAATGTGGGACTTGTTCTTAATGGACCTGGCATTGCACAGGAGCAGAGTCAGGGTTTGTGGTGTGGTTGGAGTGACCCTCAGGTCCCTTTGGTTAGGAGAGGGACAGGAAGGAGAGATAGGTATTAAGCATCGATCTCTCCTTCCCCTGTAACGCAAGTCCCTACTCCTACCGCCATACCTCCCCCTGCCCCACACTACTTCAATAGGAGCTCCGCTCACATTAGATGGACTATCCCCTACCTCCCCAGCCAAAACATCTCCTATTTCCATATCCTCCCCCTCCCCTCCACAGTACAGCAATAGAGACGAAGAGAAATCGCAGTGAACATTCTTCGTCTACCGGCCGACAGGTGCGTCTCCTCTGCCCTCTAGTGGCCCTTGCGGAAGCGCTGTTCTGGCAGCGGGAGAAAGTCCTCCTAGGCCGCTGCCCAGGTGAAAAAGGGGGCAGGCGGTATCTTCAGAGGGTGGCCGGGAGCCGGCTTTATGGGGCCGCTCTCACCGGCCCCGCCCCCACTGAAAAGCGCCACGGCGGCGACGAAAGAGAGTCCTCCTGGGCCGCTGCCCAGGTGTCAAAGGGCGGGCGGGCGGCGTCTTCGGGGGGTGGCCGGGAGCCGGCTTTATGGGGCCGCTCTCACCGGCCCTGCCCCCACTGAAAAGCGCCGCGGCAGCGGCGAAAGAGAGTCCTCCTGGGCCGCACTATTTACAGTTGGTTTGTGTGGGGGGGGGAATAAATTTGTTGGGAGGTAAATTTTGAAAGTATAGTTGGTCCACAAAGGCTAATTAGCTTTTTGCATCTAGCCAGTTTCTGTTCACCAAAGAGAACTTATTTTCCCTTAATCTTGCACTGTCCCTTCAAACTCAATACAAGATTAAACAAATATGGAGGTGCACAGGGAATGTTCCTACAACCAAAACATATTTCAAAAACACTCCAGGTACCTTGAAAGTATAATACAAAGATAACATTTAACGCTACTTTCCAATTAAGGCAACTGTGCCTCTAGTTCTTCTGCAAATATTCACTGAGCTCCTCTTAAAGTTCAGCACATCTTCATAACAATTCCCTCTCAAGTTTCGGAGCAGTAGTGGGACTGAGAAGTTCAAACTCTGGAAGCTGGCTCCCAGGATTTACTGGTTTGGAAATAAAAGTGGCTAATATGTCAGCAAACTACCACCACCACCATAATGGGCCAACTACTCTCACCATTATTTCCTGCCATTGCTCCCAATTCCACCTATAATCATGTTCAGATATCTGAAACACATTTTCCTGCTCCCTTCAGCACTGCTGCACTCCAAAATACTTCTTAAGTAAGGCTTCCTGACACTACTATCCCCCTCTGAATCTTCTATTCCTGCTTCTCAAAGTACTGTATCTCCTCATCTGACTGGAAAAACATGGGTGCCTCCACTATTCAATGGTTTGCTCCTTTCCACCCAACTGACTTATGGCTCATGTAACTCCTATTTGCTCATTCCATAAATACACTGATCTGAGGGAAAGGCTGTCTAAAACCCTCTCTTGGATCAGCTGGAACAACTAATGGTGGCCATTCTTATTAACTTCCAAGATTTACTGCTGCTATATCCCTTGGAAGATGGGAGCTATAGCAGGCTAATACCACTCAGGGTATTTAGGGCTATTATCAGAAAGAGCTATTCTAGGTGAACTGGTACATTCAGCAGCCAGGAATTTCCATCTAGCTGCTGGTCACATGCACGCTAGTTATTGCTTACTTCTTCAAGATGCACTTTGATCTGGTGACATGACTATCCAAGCCTTTCCTGGTCATATGCAAAAGGTATGAATTGACTACTCTTGTGTCCAGTATTGGAAAACCATAAAAGCAAGGAAGACAGCTCACTGTCAATTTTTCTGAACACTCATTAAGCAGGAAAAATGTGGTGACAAACACCTCTGATGCACATCTCCCCCCCCCCCCCATTGGGCATAGGAAAAAGTAAAGTATAAATGAAATCTGAGATGGGATGGAAACAATAATCTAAATTAACTATGTAAAAAATCTGTAGAGTTCTTCAGGTACAGTACTGGTCAGGAATAGATAATTCTGTTTTGGAGCAGATCTGTCATTAGATCACTGCTACTCAAAGTGGTGATCCACAAACTGGTGCCAATCCACGAGCCATTGGCTGCCAGTTTCCAGTGAGTTTCCAGGAAAGAAAGAAACAAGTTTAGCTAATGGACACAAATACCAATTCCAGCACACGGGGGGGGGGGGGGGCTTTCAGCCCCCCACAGTAGACAGCTTAGGAAACACCGCATTGGATGACTTAAGCAGTGGTGAGGAAGAGGGGAATAAATATAAGGAAAACTAAAACTGTCAGAACCATAGGATGGCTACATAAGGTAGCATGAAAATATGAAGGATAAAAGTTTATTGAATTTTGCTAATTTTTCCCATATGCAGAATTTACTCTGCAGCATAGCAATAGTTGGCTGAAATATTGTTCTGGATATTCTTATTTGCTATTAACAAGGCCTATCAGGACTTAATATAATAATAATAAAAAAACACCATTGTACAGTGTGAAGATGATTTAGTCACCATATACATTTATCCTTAAAGAAAACAAATCAATTATGACATTTCCTTCTTTCATAATTATTTTATAATTCTCTATTAACCAGGGTTGAGGGCAGTGCTTATGCAATACAGTGGTACCTCGGGTTACGAAATTAATTCGTTCCGCCGCTTTCGTAACCCGAAAAGCCTTCGCAAGCCGAAAACCCATAGGCGCTAATGGGGAAAAGCCGCGATTTCGTGTGAAATAGCGCCGAAAAGCACCAAAATTTTCTTCGTAACCCGAAATAACCTTCGTAAGCCGGAACAGTTATTTCCTATGGGATTTTTTCGTATCCCGGAAATTTCGTAACGTGGGTATTTCGTATCCCGGGGTACCACTGTATAAAGAATTCAATAAGCAGATGGGGAAATCAACAAAGAGGAATTCAAACAAATAGCAAGCACATGTAGGGGTAAAGTCAGAAAAGCTAAAGCGTAGAATGAACTCAGGCTTGCTAGAGAGGTTAAGAACAATAAAAAGGGCTTTTTTGGATATGTCGCAGCAAAAGGAAGGAGGAGGAAATGGTAGGGCCACTTCATGGAGAAGATGGCAAAATGCTAACAGAAGACAGAGAAAAGGCAGAATTACTCAACATCTTCTTTGCCTCAGTCTTCTCAGAAAAGGAAAAGGGTGCTCAACCTGAGGATAATGGAGCAAAGGACAGAATAGGGGAATTTCAGCACAGAATAAGTAAAGAGATAGTACAGGAATACCTTGTTAATCGAAATGAATATGACTCCAGGACCAGATGAACTACATCCAAGAGTATTAAAAGAACTGGGAAATGTAATATGGGAGCCATTGACAATAATGTTTGAGAACTCTTGGAGAACAGGAGAAGTCCCAGCAGACTGGAGGAGGGCAAACGTCCCCATCTTCAAAAAGGGGGGAAAGGAGGATCCCAACAATTATCGTCCAGTTAGTCTGACATCAATACCAGGAAAGATTCTAGAGCAGATCATTAAACAGAGAGTCCGTGAACATCTAGAAGGCAATTCCATAATCACAAAAAGTCAACACGGGTTTCAGAGAAAGAAGTCATGCCAGACAAATCTAATCTCTTTCTTTGATAAAATTACCAGCTTGTTAGATGAAGGGAATGCTGTGGATATACTATATCTTGATTTCAGTAAGGCCTTTGACAAAGTTCCCCATGACATTCTTGAAAACAAGCTTGTAAAATGTGGGCTCGACAAGGTAACTGTTACATGGATTTGTAACTGGTTGACCGGCCAAACGCAAAGGGTGCTCTTTTCATCCTGGAGAGACGTGACCAATGGGGTCCCACAGTGCTATTCAACATGTTCATCAATGACTTGGATGACAAAATTGGGGGCATACTATCAAATTTGCAGATGACACCAAATTGGGAGGAGTAGCTAATACCCCAGAGGACAGGAACAAACTTCAAAATGGCCTGTATAGACTAGAAAGCTGGGCCAAAGCTAACAAAATGAAAATTCAACAGGGAGAAATGTAAGGTACTGCACTTAGGGCGGAAAAATGAAATGCACAGATATAGGATGGGCGACACCTGGCTGAATGAGAATACATGTGAAAGGGATCTAGGAGTCCAAGTAGACCACAAGTTGAACATGAGTGAACAGTGCGATGCGGCAGCTAAAAAGGCCAATGCAATTTTAGGCTGCATCAATAAAAGTATAGTGTCTAGATCAAGAGAAGTAATAGTGCCACTATATTCTGCTCTGGTCAGTCCCCACCTGGAATATTGTGTCCAGTTCTGGGCACCACAATTTAAAAAGGATGTGGAGAAACTGGAGCATGTCCAAAGGAGAGCAACTAAAATGGTAAAGGGTCTGGAAGCCATGCCCTATGAGGAACGACTAAGTGAGCTGGGGATGTTCAGCCTGGAGAAGAGAAGGTTAACAGGTGATACTATAGCACTGTTTAAATATTTGAAGAGGTGTCAAATTGAGGAGGGAGGAAGCTTATTTTCTGCTGCTCCGGAGAATAGGACCCAGAACAATGGATGCAAGCTACAGCAAAAGAGATTCAACATTAGGAAGAACTTCCTAATAGTAAGGGCTGTTTGACAGAGGAACACACTCCCTCGGAATGTGGTGGAGTCTCCTTCTTTGGAGGTCTTTAAACAGAGGCTGGATGGACATCTGCCAGGGATGCTTTGATTGAGAATTCCTGCATAGCAGGGGTTTGGACTGGATGGCCCTTGCGGTCTCTTCCAACTATTATTCTATGATTCAGATAAACTAAGTTAATATATGATATGATCTAGAATCCATCACTCACTATGACCACTTATCCTTATTGTGCACTCATCCGTGTGATGACTCCTATAACTTTAAGTATGGCTTGGTTAATTACTGGTACCTACAACCAAGCTTTCACAGAACTCTGGATGAGTGTGTTGTCTATCTCTGGATGAGTCTATTATCCATTATGAAATACTAAGATGCAGATCATAGGCTCCAAGCAACACAAGCAGCTACCATCTTCTTCAGTTGTTAACTGTTTGACCCTTTACTTTTTTTGCAAGTCATCTCCCTCTGCCCTGCTGAAGACTCTATTTCCATCTTCTACACCACTTTCATTCACCCTTTCTAAATTCATTTTCCCAGTCCTACTAATTAAATATGCTACCAGATATTTTCCTGGCAACTTATCCTCTTGACTCTATCCCACATACCTCTAATTACACCTTTTCACTATTCATCTAGAATTATTATCACTAGATTGGCTCAGAATTTCAAATCTATTATTAGAATTCCATTGAGGAGTAGGAACTCCTTTCCCCTTATGTCACCTTATGTCACCAAGCCTGATCCAACTTGGGAAAGTACACTTTCAACAGGGAGACATATGATTCTATTAGTTTAAAAAAAAATCAATGGTTTAATGTACTACCAGCCAACGTACCCTTCCATTTTGCCCGCCATGGTGCGAATGGGAGGCACTGGTTTATTGCTGGAGTTCTAATACGTCATGGAGGATGGTATTCAAAGATGACAGTAGGGGCACTATTCCATTCTAAAGCCTTTGTGTTAGTCGAGTCCTGTGGGTTTCATTGCTCACCTTGCCTTTCAAATCTACATAAGAGACACTGAGAGAGATTATATGGATGTTTGCTCTGAAATTGTTATAGCTATCTCTTTATTTTTCTTTTCCCCTTTCATATTCTAGAGGCAGCAGAAAATCTGAATGCAACTGAAGGCATTCTGGTTGGTATGAAAGCAACTGTGAAATTATCATTTAACTACTCTGAAGTATACATCCAAACCCCTTAAATATCAGAAATGGGCTGCAGTGTCTTCAAGTTTTTCAGTTCCAAGGATTTCCTCCACTTTTTTGTACAGTATTTAACAATTTTATTTCCAGTGTCCTTACCCAGTTTTCCTACACTGGAATGCCCTCTTGTGGCCACAAGTGTTTCATATCATCAACTAATCTCTTTCCTTCTCTGCCAAGCGCTCCATTCCTTAGCTATGGGCAGAGGAAAGTGAAGGAAAATTTCTCCCATGAGCCCATGTACAGCACTGTGATGGTTTACACAACACTGTAAGCCAGTGCTTCTCAATTATTTTCTGTCATGCCCCCCCAGGAAGAAGAAAACATTTCGCGCCCCCCACGCGACTGTAAATAGTATCATTTGTCTATAAAATTGTTATAAGTACACCTCTGCATAATAGAGCCTCGCGCCCCCCCTGGGGGGCCCGCCCCACTATTTGAGAAAGGCTGCTGTAAGCTGAGTGGTGACATCAACAGGATGGTTGCAAATGCACCTGATATTTCCTAGTTCTGCTGTATTCATGTCCTGACAAATGCAAAACAATTAGCATCCCTTGCCCAGCCTGACTGCCTACACTGAGAAAACAAATTTTATCCAAACAATGCAGGGAGTCAAGATGTCTGGGAGTTCTACTTGGTTAGAAGTACACAAACTGTCCTAACAGAGGTTGGATTTGCTCTACAGAATCAAATATGGAATCTGCTGTATCTCAAAGCACCTCCCCATTATCCTTAGATGAACAGATAACATGGGTGGACAAGAACCTCCCTTTATAAATCAAATCACTAGCTCTCAATATTTATTAACTGCAGTCCTACCTAGATTAGGTAGCTTTGGCTTCAGTTACTCTTCATTCACTGCTTGAACAGAGATAGGAATAGTATGTTCCTATATGAGGCTGCCTTTCATTCAGAAAATGCAAGTGGTACAAAATATGCCCAACAATAATTACCTGTATATGAAAGTAGCCAGAACATATCATACCAATTCAACCATTACATTAGAAAAAGACTGATAACTAGGCTCAATTTCTAATAGTACTGACCTTGAAAGTAGGAGTGGAAATCATGTAGCCTCCTCAAGGAAATCACAGCAGCCCTAACTAGCATTAACTAAATGTGAAGAATGCTAAATCGTTGTGGCCAGAAATTTCTGGAAATTTGATGTGGGGGCCTGATAAACATAACATTAGCAACTTCCAGCCTGGAAGTTACTTTAGGAGCCTAAAATGCCTTAGGTTGTGTCTGACATATCTGAAATATTACTGTACTTTTTAGAAATTGAATTTACTTTTTAAAATGTTGTCTTTTATCACAAAACTATAAGGAACACCTGAACTACAAGAAAACCCTCTTGGGTTTTGCCAGTTACTGTGGAACGATAAAAAAATCCAACAAAAACCCAATACAGACAGAAAAAACCTACAGCATAAATAAAACAAAGATAATTATTTTGTCTTCACTAGTTTCCAGAGTGTCAAGCCGACATAACACAACCATTAAAAAAAGCCTGAGAAAATGAAAGCAAGACCAGGAATTGTTATGACTAAATATGACCAGCCTCTAAAATGTGGCATGTTCCAGACAGGCTTTCAGAACAGAATGTTTGTAAAGGACCAGTGTTTTAAACAGTGTTTTAAACCATTTTAACTTTATTCTTTTAATAAGCAATCTACAGGTATTTTAATATTATAACAATTTAATTCTGTTTGAATGTATCCCTTCTTCTATGTTTTTAATTGTATTGTTTTTTTAATGTTGTGAGCCGCTCTGGGTCCCAATTCTGGGAAAAGAGCGGGATATAAATAAATATAATAAAAATAATAATTCCAACAATTTAATTTTAGACACACATTGAAAGTTTATTTTGTAAGCCTTCCCTGTGTAATCCAAGTCAATTATCCCACTGACGACATAAATATCATACTTTAATTTAACTGTATTATAATTATGGTGATTTTTATTGTTGTTGTATATAATTTTGACCTCTTCATGTTTACACAGTTTATTAATATTTGTACCAAAATAAAACATAACATCATTACAGTTTTCTGAAAAAGCTGCTTTCTAAAGCATGGGTGGGGAACATGTGCGCAACAGGGCTGTTTTTGTGGCCCAAAGCAACTCCCAGACACTCCTATCATCAAGAGCAAGGGGCAGAAACATGCTTTCATGTAGACTGTTTGTTTCTACCATATTCGTTTGTTTGTTCATATTTTCCCAATACATACAGAAAAAATCAACAGCATAGGTAAAACAAAGATAATTATGATGGCCTGTTACAGACAGCCAAAATAAAGCTGCTTCGAGTCACAGTGGAGGTATGGTGTTTCAATGATGCATGCGTCCTAAGAGTCCAGAAGTCTCACCAAAGCCATGCTCCAGCCCTAAGGACTGGAGCGTGGCTTTGGTGTGGTGTCTGGACTGGACTGGCTCCCACACCTACTAAAATGCCTTTTCTAATACTGTTGGGCTTTTTTTTTTTTACAGAGATGGGGACAAGTGTGATATTTGACTATTTTAACATTTTTGAAATGGCCAAAGAAAGTACAACTTAAAACTTGGATGTGAAAGTGTGATCAAAATGTCTCCCAAATCAAAGTGAAAGTATACAGAGTGACAGCACGATCAGCTGCCTAGATCCATATCCTTTAAAATAGATGACAGAGCAATAAGGACACACCTGTGGACAGAAATAGGATGAAGACCAAACATATACCCAAAGAGATACCCAGAAAATCTCTAAAGTTAGCTTTCATTTTGCCTGTAACTTACAGCAGAACAATTTATTAGTGCTATCCATCTGCCCATATTCTTGCTCAGCTAAATCTAGTGCCAGCCCTACAAAGGGGGAGCTATTTTATAAATGAGTCCCAAATAAGAGTGTAGATGATTTCACTTCATCTGAAAAGTACTCTTCTAGCAGTAAATTCTGCCAAGAAGAATTTACCTGCAAGATAGTACAAATTAAGCAGGCTTTCAAAAATTAACAAGCCAACATTTATAGAATTTCAGGCAGTTTTTGCCCAAAAGCCAGAAACTAGAAAGAAATGGAGAGGACGTTTGAACCAAATAAATTAATAATTAACACTAACCACAAGGAGGGCTAGACTTCACTACAATCAGTATCCGATTTAGTGTAGGAGTTCACAAATTGCGCAACCTAGCACCTGAGGGTATCCCAACAAGCTCAAAGTGGCACAACCAACATATTTTAAATTTTCCTTTCCTGTAAGCAGCTGGTCTGGGAGACACTGAGGTTCAGCTGCAGCTGCCACCCCAGCTCCTACTCCCAGGCCCTATGCAACTGCAACAGCAGCAGCACGAGCAACTGGACTTCTGCATTTCAGCTTGAGCGAATAGTGCCCAGGACCTGTGCTCAATGAAAATAGGTGCAGTGGTTGTGAAAAAGGCACAGCTATTAAACTGTGGTAATTTATTTTTTATTATTTCAAAGAACTGAGGAATGAGAAAATTCACCTTCAGGAAAGGAAGCTTGGCAATAGTGATGGTAAAACTCAATTATCTAGTGTTCCACTTCCTCTTCCTCCTCTTCCACACTCATCCATGTAGAGGTGGAGGGAAGGGGAATTCCATTCTATACTTCTGAACAGATGGATCAGAGTATAGGAGGAGAGGATAGCAGATCAGACCACACAAACATCTCCCAGATTAGTGTACTAATAACCCTAGCACTGGAGGTTATTGCTAACCCTAATAATGTTGAATCTAAAATATTTGGAATGAAAATCTACCCTCTTTTTGTTATCCTCTTCTGCACATTAATTAATCTATGTGAAGTATTTCAAATCAGTATACTGAAAAACCTAACATGTCCCAATCTATATTAATCCTATATACTTCAATCTATATTAATCCTAAAATCTTTGGAATAGAACCCTCCTCATTTTCTTGTCTCTTTCTCCTCCTTAGACACAAGAGTCCATACCACTGGTTCTTCAATCCAATGTACTGAAAATTCTTGGCATAGCATTTTTGTTTTTACTTTGTGCAGTTTTCTGTAACTATACACACATAATGAAAAACATCATAAGCATGGTGTTTCTGGATATGTTTTGATGATGCCTGATCATCATCATCATCATCATCATCATCTCCCCTTCACACTGTCTAATTCCTGTGTAGTTCAAAAGCCTCATCTTACTGTACTCGGGAGCCACCATCAGGCTGTCTGATGGAGAAGACATCACAGAGGTCCAACAGCAAGTGGCAGACAAATGGTATGTTTATGTGCCTGAGAGCAGGTTCTGTATCTTGTTCCCAAAACAGCGGACAGGGTTGAACCTGTCTTCCAACTTTTTAACTCCCCTGCCATGAAACGTGAAACTCCTCCTTCTTATTCCAGGAGTCTTATAGAATCTTAATGTTAAAAAGAACAAGAGCCACCTACCGTATATACTTGACTGTAAGTCGAAAAATTTATGCCACAAAACGGACTCCAAAATCATGGGTAGACTTATAGATGGGGCAATGAGTTTATGCTTATAAATTTCCTGAAATAAGAAGTGCCCACCTTCCTCCATAGCCTTGTAATGGCTCCGTTTGAAGCCCCAGCATGCGCTCTCCTTCTCTCTCCCTCTGCTCTGTGTGTGTGTGTCTTTGTTTTCCCTCTCAGCCTTCCCGCACAGACAGAGCTAAAAAGCTGCTGCTGAGTCAAAGGACACAAACATATTGTATGCCCTGGCTTGTCCCCTGTTTTGCCTGGAAATCCTGGAGGTGAAAGGCAAAGCGAGAGAAAGGTCTGTCCTCCTTTTTTGCAAGCCCTGATCCTTGGGGGTCCTTGGGGTGGAGAGCAGAGAAAGAGCGGGGTCTGTCCTCCTTTTTTGTAAGGGGAAGAGTGTGTGTGTGTGCCAAGGTTTGTTTCCCTCTTTCCATGCTGAGACTGATGCTTGGGAGATGTCCAGAGAGAGAGATATAGAGAGGGAAGTGGTGCTTTGTTACCCCCTTTAGATCTTTTGTAACATCCTCCAGTGTTTGACTCTCGACTTATCCATGGGTCATATCAAAATCCATGATTTTGGATCCAAAAACTGCCCTTGACTTGAGGTCGACTTATACATCAGTATATATGGTAGTCCAATCCCCTGCCATGCAGGAATATACCACTAAAACACTGCTGAAAGATCTGCATCCAACTTCTGTTTAAAGAGAGTCCATTTCCATCCAAAGCAGTCTATTCCATTGCTGAATAGCTCTAGCAGTACAAAAGTGCTTCCTAATGTTTTTGTAGAATCTCTTCTGTTGTAATTTTTTTCACTGGTTCATGTTCTCATCTCTGGATCAAAAGAAAACAAGCCTGCTGCATCACTTATTATCAATGAAGCTTATCTTACAATACTAACATGTTCCAGTGTTTGGTTCCAAATCTTGGGGAACCTTAGAACAACAGCCAGTTCCAGGGCAGAGCAATGTTTCTCCTCATGAATTGATAATCAATCTCTGATTTTATATAAAATATCCAGCATTTTGGCCTTTCTGCCTCTGCATCATGGTATGGAGGCAACCCAGGGCTCTGAAAGGCAGTACAGTACCAGAGATTGGCAGGCTCTGGCGGATTCTTCCAAGCTGGTAAGGCATTGAATACAGGCCTGGGAGTAAACTATATGTCTGCTGTCTCAGGACCAACAGTAAAGTACAGTACAGTACAGTACACTACAGTAAGTACAGTACATTTTGTCACCAGAAGGTTGCCCAACAGATGATGAACTGACCACAAGTCTAGTGTGGAACTATGATCTACATATGTAGTAGGGTTGCCAGTTCAGAATCATTCCAGGCCCTAAGGTTTCTAGCCAAAACCTGAGACCTAGGGATAGTCCCTGGTGATATCATCAAGCATTATACATAAAGCACCTACCAAACTGCTCACAGCTTGGCATTAAAGTTCAATGCTATCTTCTGTTGACTTTCTATCTTATTTAATCCTACCCTAGCATGTCTCAAGGACCCAAATACCCTAAAGGCACCAGATCCTATTTGATCTTGGAAGCTAAACAGGGTCAGCTCTAGCTAATTCTTAGATGGGAGACCACCAAGGAATACAGGCGCTGCAGGCTATATTTTAGAGCAGGAATTGGCAAAATCACCTCTTTTGCCAATTCCTGCTCTAAAATACAGCCTGCAGCACCTGTATTCCTTGGTGGTATTCCTTGCCTAAGAAACACTATGAAACATATGTGGTTACCACATGTCCACAGGTAACCTAAAGGCAAATATACACACAGTGTGCCGAATCCAACAGATACAGAAGTAGTTATAGAAAACTGTTCTTTGCCCTGCCCTGTTGATTTCTCTTTTAACAGAAGGCTTCACAGTTAACCTCTTTTTTCACTGCTATAACTCACAAGATATGGGCTATTTTAAACTAAAGGGGAGCAGCCCATCAACAGAAATTCATGCCACCAATGGAATCTTTCCTTCTTCCTCTCTTCTCCAGCAGCCCAGAAGAAACAGTCTCAGCACAAACAGGGCAACTTAAACCATGTCTAGACACCTGTTAAACTTGTGTTTTTTTTTTTTTTTTTTTTTTGTCTACACCAGAGGTTCTCAAAATTCCTTGGTTCACTTAGTGTTTCCGTAACTTTTTTCACCGTCTCCTAGATAAAAAGAAATACCTATCCATCCCCTTAACCTAAATAGTTAGGTCCAAACAAATTAATAAATATTTAGGTATTGATTTTGAGTGGGACAAACTATTGGAATTGAAAAGACTTAAGCATCTATCCCAACTTTTCAAAATTGTAGGTGAGTTGCTGTATATCTCAAGTTGGCTTCAAATTATAGTGACCCTATGAATGTGAGGCCTCCAAAAGATACTATTGTCTTGCAAATTCAGGGCTGTGTCATCCTATATTGTGTAAATCCATCTGTAATGCAATCTTCCTCTCATACTGATGGTATCTACCTCATACTGATGGTAGCTGTTAAGCACACACTACTCAATCCTAGCAGGGGCAAGGGATGAGGTGGGTCTGGCTTATATTTTAAATTTTTGTTTTGTTCCCTGAATCAACTTTCTGTATTGTCTTTTCAACTTCATTCATTCTCTTCTGAGTGAGAAATGAGGACTTCCAAAATTCTTGCAGCTCTCCTTTTTCAAGATCAAAATAGTGACAAGGTGGGGAAAAAACATCCTCCCTATATAGAGCTACTGACAAAAAGTCTTCCCTAGTGATTCCAGTAGAATCCGGAAGTGCTGTGCAGGCGCAGAATAACCCATTTGTGTGCTTCGCAGAGATCACAAAGAAGAATTTTCACTTGCTTTCAAGTACGATTTAGTGCAGTAATGTAATGTAAAGACAGACCGGTATAGTGGCTTGAGCACTGGACTACAACTCTGGAGACCAGAGTTCAAAACCACCCTTGGCCTCGGAAATCCACTGGGTGACCTTGGGTAAGTCACACTCTCTCGCCTCTGAGAAATGCCCCTCTGAACAAATACAGTGGTACCCCGGGTTACGAAATTAATTCGTTCCGCGGTTAATTTCGTAACCCGAAATACCTTCGTAAGCCGAATTCCCATAGGCGCTAATGGAAAAATAGCTCTCTGCTGCCCTCCGGTGGCGGAAAATAGCGCCGCGGTTTTTTCGTAACCCGAAGAAACCTTCGTAAGCCGAAGCAATAAATCCCTATGGGATTTTTTCGTATCCCGAAAAATTCGTAACCCGGCGCATTCGTATCCCGGGGTACCACTGTACTGCCAGGAAAACCATGTGTTAAGTTTGCTTTAGGATCACCATATGCTGGAAATGACTTGAAAGCGTACAAGAACTACAAATTAATGGTAGATGTCCCCTTTATTTTTTACTGACCAGCTGATGGTTTTTGGCCATCCTGTTAGCTATGTTACTTCCCACCAGCACCATACTTGGCACCATGCTTATTCTCAACAGAAGCTACAGTCCATCATGTCTTACTGATGAGCATGCCTGTATCTGTACACAGCTCTGTCCCAACCGTACTTTCTAATTTTGAATGCCCTCTTAAAAAAACCTCTTAGGCACACACCTCAAAATGCAAAAATCTTTTGTGAAGACGAGACTCCACTATAATTTGAATGAGGCCAAACGCCTTTGGAAAAAGTCCAGGGAGTGGGCTGATTTTATTCATTACAAATTTGTTCTTTCTTCCTTTTCACACACCCTGTCCATGGTTAAACAGAATTATTACAAATCATTGATTTCCGCCAATGAGAGGCGCCCACAGCTTTTGTTCTCCACCTTCAACACTTTGCTTAAACCTCCTTCTCCCCCTGTCTCTTCATCATTCTCTCCTAACAATTTCACTATTTCATCTCAAAGATTACTACTATTTGCTCTGATATGGTCCCTCCTGATTCTTCTTCTACTCCTAATCTTCTATCACTCTCACCTAAAAAATGTCTGTGTTTCCTCCTGTTTCTTTGGAAGAACTCTCTACACTGCTGAACTCATTCAAACCTGCAACTTGTTCTCTCGTTCCAATTCCTACTCATCTCCTAATTTCTTAAGTTCCCTCTTTTCTGCCCTTGTTTCTCTATATCTGTAATCTTTCTCTCTCTACGTGTTCTTTCCCTTCCATCTTTAAACATGCTTTGGTTTCTCCTATTCTAAAAAAAACCTTCTCTTGACCCTTCTTCTATCATCCGATTTCTCTTCTACTTTTTCTTTCTAAGGTTTTAGAATGGGTCATTTATTCTCACTGTCTTGAGTTTCTTGAAGCCAACTCCATTCTCGATCCCTTTCAGTCCGGTTTCTGCCCACAGCATTCTATAGAGACAGCTCTCACTAAGATCTCGGATGATCTTTTTCGGGCCAAGGCTAATGGCCTTTATTCTGTTCTCGTTCTTCTTGATTTGTCTGCGGCCTTTGACACTGTTGATCACGGTCTTCTAGTTGACATACTTTCTGACCTTGGGTTCTCGGACTCTGTTCTTGACTGGTTTAGATCTTATTTGTCAGATAGATCTTTTGCAGTGGTCTTGGGTGGTCAGACCTCGTCCTCTGTTCCCTTATCTGTTGTTCCTCGGGGCTCTGTTCTGGGTCCCCTTCTGTTTTCTCTCTACACAATGTCCCTAGGAAAAGTTATCAGCCGATGACACTCAGCTATATCTTTCCACCCCTGAACTTTCTCCAGGTCTTGAACAAGTTTCATCTTGTCTTACAGATGTTTCTCAGTGAATGCGCCATTGCCGTTTGAAGCTCAACATATCCAAAACGGAGCTTCTTGTCTTTCCACCTAAGCCCTCCCTCCAATGCTCCTTTTCTGTTTCTATCGACGATATCTCTATTCGACCGGTCCAGGAAACCCACAGTCTTGGTTTCATTTTTTATTCTTCTGTTGTGTATCCCCCAGATCCAGGCCACAGCCAAGGCCTGTAGATTCTTTCTCTACAATATAGTAAAAATATGCCCATTTCTTTCGGCCTCTACTACCAAGACTCTGGTCCACGCTCTGGTCGTCTCACAACTAGACTACTGTAACCTCCTTCTGGCAGGACTTACTCACTCTCACCTCCGTCCTTTAATTTCTGTCCAGAACTCAGCTGCACACATTATTACATCCGCCCACCTCTCCGACCATATCACCCCTTTATTATCGTCCCTTCACTGGCTCCCCTTCCCCTTCTGTATTCAGTATAAGCTCCTGTTGCTGACTTTTAAAGCCCCTCCTTGTTTATCAGACCTTCATTCTCCTCACCTTCCTGCTCAGGCCCTCCACTCTGGTAGTCAAGGTCTGCTGTCTCAGCCCAGGATTTTCTCTGCCCCGTCCCGGATTCATCACTTTTCACTTGCTGCCCCTCACTCCTGGAACCTCCTTCCCCCACGAGCATGGCTCATCACTTCTTTAACTAGTTTCAAAACTGAGTTGAAGACCATCCTGTTCAGAGAAGCGTTCCCAGGCAGTGTGTGACTATTATTTGCTATTTGACAAATTTAGTTTGTTGCCTGAACCCTTTCCTGTATTGTTATGTATTATTTATATGTACAGTGCGCCCTTTTTTAACATGGGGGATTTGTTCTGCCCCCGCGTAAAAAAACACATATGCTCGAGCCATGGACACGCACCCCATTACTCTTAATGGGACGCACAGCCCCTTGCGCCCTGCAGGCTCCCTCACAGCTTTCAGCATATACTGAACCCTTTATTGACACCAATCACAGCCTGCTGTGATGCTTTTAACAATTTCTTCGCAGATAAAATCTCTTGGATATGGGCTGATCTTGATGCCGGCATTATATCAGAAACAATAAGAGAGGTATCCAGTGACTCCGTGGACCCCATTAAACTAGATCACTTTGAGTTTGTAAATACCAATGAAGTGGACAAGCTCCTTGGAAGTGTAGGGAAGATGACGTGCGCCCTCGATCCTTGCCCATCATGGCTGACCGTTCAGGGAGGGGATGCAATAAAAATATAATTACAACTTATAATAAATGAATCCTTTCAGGAGGGAATATTTCCATCCAATTTGAAACAAGTGACAGTGAAACCGCTTTTAAAGAAACCCTTCCTGGATCCCCTGATTAGAAACAACTACAAACTGGTCTCCCTTTTACCAGTCTTGGGCAAAGTGATCGAGAGGGGAGTCGTCTTCCAACTCCAAGCTGTCTTGGATGAAACCAATTATCTGGACCCATTTCAAACTGGCTTCAGGGCAGGATACGGAGTTGAGACTGTCATGGTCGCCTTAGTCGATGATCTCCGTCTGACCATCGACAAGGGAAGTGTGACCCTGTTAGTGCTCTTGGACATCTCAGCGGCCTTCTATACCATCAACCATGGTATCCTTCTGGAACGCCTGAGGGAGCTAGGTATTGGGGGCACTGCGCTTCAGTGATTCTGCTCCTACCTCTTGGGCAGATTCCAGAAGGTGAGGCTGGGGGATAGCTGCTCCTCTAAGAGAGAGCTGACATCTGGCATCCCTCAAGGTGTCATTCTATCCCCCATACTATTTAACGTTTACATGAAGCCGTTGGACGAGATCATCTGGCGACACCTAGATTTATCTTTCCATGTCTCTAACTGTTACAGTGACTAAGGATGGCATCTCTCCTCTGGATGATTGCCTAGGGTCAGTAATGGGCTGGATGAGGGAAAACAAACAAAGTTGAATCCAGAGAAAACTGAGGTACTCATGATAGGTACCCCAAGGCCAGGGACGGAGATTTGTCAACCAGTCCTGGACAGGGTCACACATCCCCCTAAAGGACAAAGTAATGGCTTGGGCCCAACCTATTTAAGGGATCTCTCCTTCCGTATAACCCACCCCGTGCACTCAGATCCTCTGGGAGGAATTTGTTGCAGTCCACAAAGACCAGATTGACGGCAACCTCCCAGAGGACTTTCTCCACAATCGCTCCCACTTGCCTGCACCCAAGTTGCCTGTCGACTTATGACCATCCGATTAATACTGTAGTTTCCTTCAGTAATATATAATACTGTACTATGTTTTCTCAGGATTTCTTCTAAGGATTTTTCTACTAACAGCACAATGTTTTACTTGACACATTAACATTTTCCTAATTAATAAACTGAATTAGGCTTCAGGATCCTCTAATGAAATCTTAATTAACTGAGGGTTTTGTACTAACAATTTAAGCCCTTGATGAGAATGATGATGTAGATATAGGTGAAAATTTTAGCTACTGTAGTAAATCCACCCAAATCTGATATGTCATGCTTACCAGCTAGGGTTGCAAAATGAAATAAAGGACAGGGTTCCTATACCTTTAGTGGTAGTGTGAAAGAGATATTGTCAGCAAGTGCTACTCTCATTACACGCAATACCTGCTGAAATTCCTTTTTCTACACAACCAGGAGTTTTGTTCTTTATTTCATCTGATGCTCTTCTATAAGCAAGTCTTCAAGTACATACCGCAGACTGGAATACACACATACAGATGTGGTTGCATGATTAATAACATGACTCTTCATTGACATTACAACCCCACTGAGTTGTCCATAGGGCTAGAGAAGCAGGAAACACCTTGTCTTCAACTGGCAAAATTTCCCTCAATGAAGGATCTGAATGATACTATGCATACTTGTTAAAATTTGGGATATAACACACCACGTAAAATATGAATCATGATTTCCCAAATTTCTATCAAGCCCTACCCCTCTCAAATTATTCCACACAGGCAACAGGAAGAGCCAAGTCTTCTTTACCTAGCTCAGATAACATCTGCAGAAGACATAACATTAAACACTGAAGGCTTGGACAAACCTAGTATGACATCTGATGATATCTGCTCCACCTTATAGGAGCAAGTGAGCACTTCTGGAATCTTCTGAAAGTATCATAGGAACAACCAGAAAATGGCTGCTATGGGGGTGACCAATCACAAATTATCTGTTGTGGTGGGCTGAATCAGCCACACAGTACCCACTTCACAGAAAAACAATACCCTATTCCTTTTAATGAGAGCTCAAGATTATTCAGGGAAATAAGCATGGCTGGAGGCCAGTGTTTTACTCTGCAGAAGAGACAAGTCTCAAATGCTCAGAGGACGGTCTCTTTATGAGTTGAAAAGCCTAACATGTTTCAGCCTATTAATGCTCTTAAGACTTTCGGGGGGGGGGGGGGGCGCTTGCATAGAATCAAAACAGAAATTTCTCCTATGAATGAATGAAACACATTATCGGTATGTCTCTTGTTTCACCGGTAGATTTCACTGAATGTATCCCAGTTGGTTTGTTTTTTGTTTGTTGGCTTGTTTTGACAGTAACTCACTGTGAACCATTCCTGGACATCTATTTCTTTGAGGGGGAAAATAACAAGATAGTATCAATATAGCATTTTACACTTGTTAAGAAGAAATGTCTATAGGCACCACACTGCTTACCCCCAACCTATGATGCCAGCTAAATCATTTACTAGCAAAGCCTTATATTCAGTTCACCTTGAAGGGAATTAGGCTACAATTCTAGTTCCAAACTAACTTAAGTATCCCACTCTGACATGGTAATGCTGTTAGTGCAAGGAGAGAATGAAATGAGTAACATTATTTGGACTTCAACAAGGTTTTTGATCCGGTTCCATCTGATATTATTTTACAAAAGCTAGAGAAAAAATAGATCTAAGCAGTCTACCATCTGCTCCATGCTTTTTAAAACTAGTCACAAAGAGAAAATAGAGAATATGGATTCCCCATCTATACTTATTCTCCAACTGATGATCAGCTTTTCTTATAATATCCACTGCCCAATCTTGTATACAAAGCAGGTGCCAGCTGAGCACTGGAGATGAAGCAACAGCCATCTTGCATAAACAAAGAGAGACAGACTGCAAATATTCACCCCATTTCCACATATTGTGGGCAAATTCCTGGAGTGCTGAGGCATTTCACTTCTGTTCTGAGAAAGATCTGGACTCTAGGTGCCACACTGAAAGCAAAGTTCAGTAATGAGATGCTTGATGTTAAAATCTGAAACCCGAATAAGTGCTAGCCTTTCTTCACAGCCCAAACAAACCAAAGCTAACTCTTAAAATGTATACATCTCAATTTGGTTATGACTCCCTCATCACATCAACATGTATGATCATAAAGTATTCCCTTTTGCCCATCATCTATATATTTTTTATTCACAGAATTTTAGTGATAACAGACATTACAGACCACATCTTAAACATCAATCAATAAAAAGTTTCTGCTAAATCTTGTAGATATTATCTTTCACTCAAAAATAATTGATGTTTCAAAGAAAACACAACTATAGATAGGATCTCAATAAAATAAAAACAGGGTGTGCTAAAATTAGTTATCTTGTTCCTCTGAAGTACGGAGGTAGTTCATGCGCACCCAAAACCTGTAAGTCACATAACACAATTGCACAGCAGGTATCGATCCATGTCTACAGAAAATGACAGCCTGTGTAATGGATGAACAACCGCTTGGGTACAATATAAGCAGGTATCCCTTGTCTTGTCCTAGAACACAGCATGATATACACAAAAAGCTCCCGTCTATCAAAAGAATCAAAACTTCATTCCTGACAGTTCAGAAAAGTGGTCTATACTAGGTCTAGTAAAAGCTTAAGAACTATGACAAAGCTTTTTACAAACTGAACTATAACTGAATCATTTCCCCCTGATCTCAGCTCTTTTTCTCCTGCTAGAGTCATGAATTTGTCCATTGATCATTTCAATCAGGGAAAAGAGAACTCTTGGAAGGGAGACTCAAGAACAGCAGCAGTGAAAGTTGATCTACTGTCTTCTGATCATGAGCTATTTTTCTATCATGCTGAAGATAGTTTATTAACCCTTCCCTTAATCTGCTCCTCCAGGTCACAAACCAAAATCATTGCTATTAGGAAAGATCACATACTCCAGTTCTTCTGCCACCCTCTTGAACTAAACTCAGACAACTAACACACTTCACAAGTAGCTTCCTATATCTTCTAAGGCAGCCTATACTCACCCACACCAGCTCTGCTTATAAGCAGGGATGTCTGACTTCCCCCTTCATACCAGACTTTGGGGCACCAAAACCAGTTAGAAGTGAAGCATGTACCCACATAAGAGCCATTATATGGGGGCTGTAAACATACATACTGTATTTTCTGACATATAAGACTACTTTTTAACCCAGGAAAATTTTCTCAAAAGTCAGGGGTCGTCTTATAGGGTGGGTTTCGTCTTATAGGGTGGGTGCTGAAACTACCTAGCCAGATTGGAGCATCTGCAGGCTTTGTATACAATCCAATCCAAGCAGGCTTTGTATACAACAGGTTTTCCTGCTAAGTACCTGCATGTCATAAGCATCTTAATTAAAATTACCATATTGAAATCAAATCTGATTTTTAAATTTTTATTTGGTGTGCATTGAAAGAGGGGTAGTCTTATATGGCGAGTATATCCCAAACACTATATTTTAAGTGGAAAAGTTGGGGGTCGTCTTATACGCCGGAAAATACGGTACTTTTATTTGGAAGCAGGTGCACATGAAATTTCCAGTCTACTTCTGAGTGAAACTGTTCAAGAACAAGTAGGAGAGTATTGAACAAATATTCAGAAGCCACAAGACACCCACCTTCATATGCCACATTTCAAGCATCCACTGTTTACACAGACCCTCAAGACCTTCCAAAATGGAATTACAACATTTGGGTTCCTTTCTCATGTCTTCACCTTTATAGCTAATGTAACAATAATTCCCTTTCTACACTTACATCTTTTGAATCATCTAACAAGACTGGATTCTTAAAAGGGATCCATAGATAAAAAGAATATTTTAAAGGGGAGGAGGGAGGAAATAAAACCAAGAGTAAGCAACAAATTGAGCCATTTCAGCCAGAGTAGCCTAGTGGTCTGAGTGTCAGACTACGACCCTAGAGACCAGAGTTCAATTCCCAGCTCAGCCATGAAACCCACTGGAGGACCTTGGGCATGTCACACACTTTCAGCCTCAGAGGAAGGCAAAGGAAAGCCTCTTCTGAAGAAATCTTGCCAAGAAAACCCCACGATAGGTTTGCCTTGACTTGAAGGTGCACAACAACCAAGACCCAATTCTTAAGAGGTCCAGAGATAAAAGGAGTATTTCAAAGGAGGGAGGGAGGAAATAAAAGCAAGAGCCAGCATAGTGTAGTGGTTTAAGTAATGAATACAACTTTGGAGACTAGCGTTCAATTCCCAGCTTGGCCATGAAACCCAGTGGATGACCTTGGGCAAGTCACATACTCTCAGCCTCAGAGGAAGGCAATGGTAAATGTCCTCTGAAATAATCTCGCCAAAAACCCCCATAATAGGTTTGCCTTAAACACAAGTCAAAAATGACTTGAAGGCACACAACAACAGCAACATCCAAGACCTAATACTTAGAGGTCCAGAAACAGAAGGAGTGTTTTAAAGTGGGGAGGGAGCAGATACAAACAAGAGCCAGCGTGGCAGAGTGGTTTGAGTGATGGATGATGACTGGGGTGACTAGGGTTCGATTCCCAGCTTGGCTATGAAGCCCCCTTGGGCAAGTCCTGCTCTCTCTGCCTCAGGGGAAAGCAATGGCAAACCCTTGCTGAAGAAATCTTGTCAAGGAAACCCCATGAAACCTACATCATTCTCGAAGGCACAACACACACAGACACACACTTTGATTTATCCCCACACCTCTTATTATGCTGAGGGCTTTCATCAAAAGGTCTCAACTAGTTGGAGTGTGTGTGTGTGTGTGTGTGTGTGTGCAAAAGTCCTCTTAGGTGGAGTCAGTCCTGCAGAATCAGGCTGGTGATAGCCTGGGCGTTAGCAACCCAGGAAGGCACACGACAAGCAACACAATCCATTTGGTACAACTTGGACCAAGCAGACTCTGGGCCAGTGGTGGCGAACCTATGGCACACTAGTGCCAGAGATGGCACTCAGAGCCCTCTCTGTGGGCACACATGCCATCACCTCAGCACAGAGTTCGCCATTGTTTGTTACTAGAAAGCCAGAGGGATGTGGCACTTTGTGATAAACAGGTTGCGGTTTGGGCACTCAGTCTCTACAAGTTTGTCATCACTGCTCTGGACTGTACAACTCATACATGCTACAACATCAAACAGACAATGTAGGGTGAGGGTGGTGTGTGTTTTCTGTGTGTGGGTCTTTCAGGCGCTCTGTGTGAGAGTTTACTCCTGAAGATTTGCAACCAGGTGCTTTGGGGAGATGGGCTCTCCTTTCCCCAGAAGGGAGTGAGGCTTAGGAAAGGGCGAGGGCCAGCTACTACACAACTACACCGGCCTCTCCTCCCTCCCCAAAAACCCTGGCTGCCCCAGACTCAGCTGAGGCCCAGCAAAATAACCCTAACCATAACAATAGCAAGCTGCCTTCCCCTCCAGCCCCAGCCCTCCAAGCAGAGGCTCCCAGAATGCTAGACTTATAACCGCTCCCAAGTGGAATCCCAACAGCCCCAACTCCCAGCAACAGAGACCACAACAAACCACACAACAAGGCGGAGGGCCCAGCACCCACAAAACACACACACACAGACAGCAAGCAAAGCCTTTCTTCCCTCTAGAAAACGCTCTGCTTGCTTGCTTGCATTCATGGAAGCCTGGCGGAGGAGTGTGCTTCTCACAAAAGTGAACAGCAGATGCAAAGCTCAAGGCCCCCTCCTACACACACACACACACACACACACTGGCGCCTCCACTTGTGTGTTTGTGTATGGAGGGGAGATATGGAGACTGATTCCTGGGATAAATAGCAAGAAGGCACCCCCCCGGGGGGGGGGGAACCAAAGTCCCAACGCCCGTTTTATTCCCTTCAGCCCTTCGTCAGCCCCTTTTGCTGGAGTTTTGGCGTCCTCACGTTACGGAATACACGTGAAGGGACCCAAGACGTGTACCCGACCCTTCCTAGCGCCACACGAACACACACAACAGACACTTCTTTCCGGGGTCTCTCAGCCCCTCGGACGTTTCTCCCTCAATAATGTCAGGCGATGGGAGTCCACGTCAAGGAGACACGGCACGCAACGACACAACACACAACGCACAACACGCGAGGGGCCCTTCCTCACGACACGAAACATCCACACAAACACACACACAGACCCACACCTCCCTTTCTCCTCTAAGTCTCCCTCAACTCTTCTCCTCCTTCCTCTTTTGCTTCCTCTCCAAGGCGAAGAGAGGCACACAACACACAACGGACCCTTCCTCACAACACCACACACACACAAATACTTCTTCCCCGAGTCTCTCAGCCCCTCACAACTGCCTTCTTTCATCTTCTTTCATGCTCTCCAGGTCCAAGCGAAGGGAGGCGGGACCCGAGACACACAGCACACAACAGACCCTTCCTCACAACACCACACACGCCCACACAAACACACACACACACGCTTCTTCTCCCCTGAGCCTCTTAACCCTTTAACGTTAGTTTGCTGAGTCCACGCGAAGGGAGGCGAGGCACACAACACGCAAGGGACCCTTCCTCACAACACCACAAACACACACCCTTCTCTCAGCCCCTCACAACTGCGTTCCTTCATCTTCCGACCCTCCTCTCAAGGTTTCAAGTGAAAGAAGGGGGGGCCCGAGGCACACAACACACAACGTACCCTTCCTCACAACACCCCACACAAACACACACCCACACCCTTCTTCCCTGAGTCTCTTAACGCCTCAACCGCCCTCCCTCAACGTTGCGGAGTCCGCGCGAAGAGAGGCGAGACACACAACACGCAACGGGTCCTTCCTCACAACACCACACACACACACAGAGGTCCCTTCTCGAAGTCTCCCTCAACTGTTCCCCCTCATAGTTATGCGGCCCTCCCCTCCAGATCTAAGAAGAGGGAAGCCGAGGCACACAACACACAACGGGCCCTCCCTCACAACAACACTACACACACACACACTAACACACACACTTCTTTTCTGATTCTCAACCCCTCATCCGTCTTCCTTCAACGTTGTGGAGTCCACGCGAAGAGAGAAAAGACACACAACACACTCTTCCTCACAACAACAACACACACACACTTATTCCCAGAGTCTCTCAGCCCCTCACAACTGCCGACCCTCCCCTCCAGTCCGAAGTGAACGAAGAAGGGAGCCGAGACACACAACACAAGACCCTCCCTCACAACACACACAACCCCACAAACACCCCCACACCCCCTTCTTCTCTGAGTCTCTTAACCCCTTAGTTTGCGGAGTGCACGCGAAGGGAGGCGAGACACACAACACGCAAGGGACCCTTCCGCACAACACTACACACACACAAGCAACACATCCCCCCCCCAATACACACCCACTTCTTCTCCACGGAGTCTTTTGACGCCTCCTCCCTCAACCGAGTCCAAGCGAAGTGAGGAAAAACACAACACACAAGGGACCCTTCCTCACAACACAACGACAACACACACACACACACACACACGCCCCTTTCTTCTCGGGGCCTCCTGGCCATCCTCTCCAGGCCCGTTACGCGGGGAATAAACAGCCGCCTCGACGCACCGCCATTCCACACCCAACAACGACACAACACACACTAACGGTCTACCAAATGCACCCGGGACCTAAGCGCGGCGGCCGGCCAAGCATTAACCCCAGGGGTTCATCAAACTCTTCCCTCCGAAAACTATGGGGCGAGAAAGAGGAGGAGGAGGAGGAGGAGGTCTCTCCCTTTCTCTTCCGAGAGACGATAAAAAACTTGGTCCGAAAAGTTTTCCCTCCGAGGAGGTCCCTCCCCGGCCCTGGCTCCGAAGGGAACTGGTTTGGTCCGGAGAAGGAGAAGGAGGAAGAGGAGAAGGAGGTGGAGGAGGCGCCTTCCTTTCTCCGCGGGAAAAGTTTCTCACCGCAGCAGCCTCGGGAGAGGACCAAGCCCAGCGACAAGAGCAAGGCCGGCATGGCTGGGCGGCCAAGGCGGCGGCGGCGCAGGCGGCAGGACTCGGCCAAGGCGGCGGCCCCGGCTGCCTCTTCTTCTTCGGACCCGGCCATGCTGGAAGGAAGGCGCCTCCTCCTCCGCCTCCCAGCGCCGGGTCCCTGTGTCACTGAACGGCGAAGGGAGGCGCCGCAGCCGCCGACGCCCCTCCGAAGGAACGGGCCGCACCATTACTCCACACGAGGGGGGGCGAAGTGGACCCTCCCACCCCTCTCACATTACCCCCACAACTCCCACCTTTCTCCCTTTGAAAGCTTTCTCCTCACACAAAAATACCACCCGCGGCTTCAGTGGCCCAATGCCACGCTGAGTGGGCGAAGCGAGGCTTTTGGTGTGGAAGCCCCCCCCGTTTTTCTGGACGACGTGGTACACCCCTCCTCCTCCTCCTCCTCCTCCTCCTCCAGCCCCACCCCTCCCCCCTCCCTCCCCAGTTGCAGCAGCGGAGGAGAATCAGAGCCTCGCTCTCGCTCTCTCTCTCTCTCTCTTTGGGAGCAACGCAGAGAGAGAGAGAGATTTCATACATTACTTCTTTATATTCTTTGGGTGACTCGCTTTCTGCTGTTTCTTCTTGGCTTCCAGACGACAGACAGTCAAGGCTTCCTTTCTTTTCTTTTCTTTTTATATTGTCCCCTCCTCTTCTCTTTCTTTTGGAATAAATAGAGATATTTGTCATATTACATTTTACTCCTTTGTTGACTTGTTTTCTACTGCTTTATTTTCCATAAGCCAGGCACCATTTTCTTTCTTTCTTTCTTTTATTCTTCCCCTCTTCTTTTCTTTCTTCTTCTTTTTAATTCTTTGCATTTCTTTCTCACTTTTGAGTAGGTCTTCCTCCTCCTCCTCCTCCTCCTCCTCCTCCTCCACTTGTACCTCTATATCTATTCCCTCTTGGGGAAAAGAGACAGCCATGGAGGGCAGAAAACAGGCAGGAGAGAGGAAAAAAAGAAAAGAAGAAGAAGAAAGAAAGATATTTTTTGGTAGTAACTTATCTATTTGTTTCGTTTTTATGCCGCCTTTCTCCCAAAAAGGGACTCAAGGCGGCTCACAAGAGAAAGGAGCCCCTGCCCTTTGGTTCTTGTGTGCCTTTCCAGGTGTTTCCTGACTCATGGAGGCTCTAAGGCCAACCTGTTTGCTTGTTTGTGGATTGGAGGAGGCTTGGCCATTGCCTTCCTTTGAGGCTGAGAGAGTGTGACTTGCCCAAGGTCTCCCAGTGGGAACCAAACCTTGGCCTCCAGAGTCGTAATCCAATGCTCAAGTCACTCCTTTTTCAAGAAAGAAAGAGAGAAAGAATGAATGAATGAATGAATGAAAAGGAAGAAGAAGTGAGATTGGGTTTATTTTCTCTCCCAAGCATCATCTGCCTAAACCCAAAAGCCAGCACTCTTTTTCTTCTTCTCCTCCATCTTCTTCTTCCTTCTTCACTATCCTCACTATTTCCTCAGTCGTGACAAGGCTTCAAATACTCAAGATCATGTTGAACAGGGCAACCAACAGCCATTGAAAGCCACTCTGAGTTTGTTCCTTTTGCATCTTTGGAAATTGCTCCTAGTGGTGATGATGATGATGATGAGTGTGGCATTACAGGGTTTTGTTTGTTTGTTTTTGTTTTGGTGGAATCTGAGAAGGGGGGAAAGGGACAAACGCCCAAGAAAAAGAAAAAGGAGGAGGAAAAGATTACAATCAACTTGAGAAAAGTTAGAGGAGGAGGCCAGTGCAACTGGATCCTTCATTGTTTCTCTGTAAAATTAATTGCTAATGCAAGATCCTGGCTTGAGATGTAGGACAGTTGCATGTTGTGTTTCAACTCAGCCAAAGGGAGAAGGGAGGGTATTATTATTATTATTACACTCTGATTGAGAGTTCCTGCATGGCAGGGGTTGGACTGGATGGCCCTTGTGGTCTCTTCCAACTCTGTGACTCTATTAGTGATCCTGGAAAAGCTCTGCGACATTCCTTTGTCCATTCCTTGCAGCCTTTCCCTGCAAAGGGATACAACTTAATTCTTTCCTAACTAGTCACCCATTCCTGTGATTTTTCCCCCCATATCCAACAATGTGGGCATTAGTTGTCCCCTACCAATGAGACTGCTGCAAAACTCATTTGGCAACATCCCTGAAAGATGTGGGATGGGAGGAAGCATCATTCGCTGTGGCAGGAGGATTAGAACTGGCATCAGCGCAAAGCAGGGTATCATGTTCCCAATCCTCTTAGCCAATCAGATCTCCTTAGCAAATAATGGGTTTGGAGATGAAGGGAGGATGGAAGGATGTTTAGGAACAAATCTTATGTGTGGTACTCGGAGTTGCTAGCAGACAAGCCCCTCTCTGATGCCACAACAATCTACCATTCCCAGAATTCCACAGCATGAAGCCATGACCATCAAAGCAGTGTCAAACCAGATTATTTCTACAGTGCAGATGCAGCAGAACCAAAAGAAAGAATTTGGTAGCATGTGGCCAACTTCTTCCTTTCAGTCAGGCCCCCAACAGACAAGCCAAAATAAAGCTGCTTCTGGTCACTTTGGAAGTATGCTGTTTAAATGCTGCATGCGTCCTAAGAGGCCGGAAGCCATGCCAAAACCATGCTCCAGTCCTAAGGACTAGAGTGCAGCTTTGGCACAGCTTCAGGCCTCTTAAGATGCATGTGTCATTTAAACAGCATACCTCCAAAGTGACCCGAAGCAGCTTTATTTTGGCCTGTCTGTTCAGGCCCTCAAGTCTCCAAGGTGCTACAAGATCTCTTTGCGTACTGATTTTCCAGACTAACACAGCTATGTCTTTGAATTCTTCCATCTAAAAGGTCTGCTTGACCCAATGAAAGAGTTTCAGACCCTTTGAAGAAAGCCATCAATGCATTACAACTCTTGGTGCTTCACTTTGGGAAAGTGGTGCAAAGAGGTGTAAGGATAAATCAAAATATGGGTGGGTGGGGGGGGGGGGGGGGTATGTGCCTTGGTTTCCAACTTACGGCGACCCTATCATGGACCCTATAATAGAGTTTTCTCACCAAGATTGGTTCAGTGGAGGTTTGCCATTGCCTTCCACAGAGGCTGAGAGAATGTGATTTGCTCAAGGCGACCTAGTGTGTTTCGTGGCCGAGCTGGGCATCGAACCCTGGTTTCCAGAATCATAGTCCAGCACTCAAACCACTATGCCATACTGGCTCACACATATTAAAGATTCTCATAGTTGGGCTTTTTAAATAATATTATTGTGTGTTATAGTAAATAAAGACTGAAGGCCCATGCAGTCCTTAGGACTAGAGCATGGCTTTGGTGTGGCTTCTGGCCTCTTAAGACACATGCACCATTTAAACAGCATACCTCCAAAGTGACCCGAAGCAGCTTTATTTTGGCCTGTCTGTATGGGCTCTAAATTCCTCATTAAGCGAACACACTTAATTGCTAATTCAGTGTGAGAGATAATATTTGATGGTGTGCCTTTTTTGTAGTTAAGAGAACAGTCTTATTTGTATATATTCACCTATCAAAAAGGGCTAAGCTTTCATCATAACTTTTTATGAGCCCTATTATTCTTCCAAGGTGCAGATCTAAACTATGATAGACAGCAAAAAGTAGAAACCACCATGTCCTTGAATTAACCTAAATAAACTGAAAGGAAAAGTGTTTTTGCTAACTCTTCCATTCCATGAATTAATGAATAAGCAGCATGCTGATAACTAAGTTGTCATTTGTAATAAGTTCCTCTAAGCATTAAAGTCACTTCCCACATCTTCCTTAACCAAGTTTTTATTGTTGGAATATCTTTTCTGCCAAACCTTGGCAATATATATTTTAGCTGACATGAGTAAAGCACTAATCATCTATAAGTCAGTTTTGGAATTGTATTCATTATGCATAACAGGATAACTTTTGGATTTGGGGGTAAAGTATACTCTGTTAATAATTAACTACTGATAATACAGAGTTCCAGAAATTTGAAATTTTCCTGCATTCCCCCAATATATTAAGATAGCCAGCCTTAGGAGTTTCACATCTTCAGTAGAACATAGTAATAGAGCATTGATAGATCTTACTCAGTCTATATGGAATGAGATAGATGATATACCGTAATTTTGTAAATATTCTTGGAGCTCTGTATGTTCTTAACCTAGCACAATAAAGCTGTATTTTATTGATCTGTTTGGTCTTGAGTCCTGAAAGCTCAACAAATGTTTAAATATATTGAAAACATTTGCCTGCAACACTTGTCCAGAGAGTAAAAGATGCCTAAATAATTATATTTTCGCTCACCCTACCCTGAACAGACATTGGTTTGTAGTGAGTCACTGCCAGCATTATATGGTGATCTACTTATCAGATCTGTGCAATATAGCAAGCTTGTTTTTTAAAAGTTTAAACAGATAGCAAAGTGTGTTGCTTTGCTTGTTTTGTAGTCTGGTGCTGCTGTGATTACTTGAAAATGGGTCAAATTCTATTATATTTCCTTGCAGGGTTTGAAAAAATGGCATGTTGGACTATTAATGGGCCTGCTGGCTAGGAAATTCTGGAAACTGTAGTCCAAACAAGTTACTTTTCCAAACTGATTGGAGTAGGCTTTGGATTGCAACCTTACAAGATGGTTTTAGACATATTTTATGGCTGATAGATCTATGAATGGCTGTTAGCCAAGAATCATACATAGAAGCAACAAGTGTCACGTTTGCATTTCATTGTTCCTCCGCAGAGATCAAGGTACCATAAACAGGCCTTCGTCTCATTTTTATGCCCACAATTCTGTGAGGTAGGTTATACTGACAGACAGTTACCAGAAGCCCAAGGGCATCCATGAGCTTCATGGCCAAATGTGCATTTGAACCTGGACCTCTCCAGTCCTCTGATGGCTATACCATACTAGCTGTCTGATCTATAAATAGTTAATATTAGGCGATGCTGGGGATAAAACAACAGGGGAGGGATGCTGTTTTTGTGTTCTGATTGTAAGCTTCCCAGAGCCACTGGGAGGAACAAAATGCTGAACTAGCTCAGCATGGATACATCTGATGCTGCAGAACTCTTTGCTTTATACGTGCCAGATTCTGCAACTCCTGGCAGTTTTGTCACAATTCCGACTTGAAATGGAGTAGAGATCATAAAGGAGCTGTAGGTAGTCAAAGAAGAAAATGCTTTCCTAATAGGAGTGGCTCAAGGCCAAACTGCATCATTCCTTCCTGCCTCTTTGGAACATGCTGTGCTTGAAGGGCAAAAAGGTGGAGTGTTAAGCTAGAGGAGGACTCTGCAGCGGGAAGTGCTTGGGAGATGCCCAGTGATTTCAGACTGTAACCTAAGTGACAGACCATGGGGTAGCTGTAAATTGGAATATGCCACAACTACTAGTCTCCTTTGTCGGGGCTTTTCGATCCACTCTGGGAACTCCTGTTATGATTGAAAGCAGACATCCTAAAGATGCACAGGGATGGATTTTAAAGACAATTTAGATTTTTTTAAAAAAGGGTTTCAGAGCTATTGATTATGGTACAGCTGCCAATTTTGCTTTATATTTTCCCCTTTTAAAAAACTATTATTGGGAAAGGCAATTTATGCACGGAATAATCAAATGATATAGCTCTTTGGGGGCTGTGCCAGTTAGGATTATGGACAGAGACTGCATGTCTGAATACCCTCCATTTGACTGTATAAATCAACTTTGTTTATATCTAGCCAAGCTCTTGTTCTTTCTCCCTAGTCTCCATACTAATTTCTACTGTATGAAACAACTGTAATGTGTTCTACATGGGACTGCCCTGGAAGGTGAGACAGAAGGAACAGCTTGTGCAAAATGCAACAATGAGATTCCCAGAGTACCATACAGAAACTACGTAACACTGGTTTTAAGGGAATTGCACAGGCTGCTTCATTTTTGGACTTGGACAGTATGAACTATCATGGACAACACTGGTTCTATGGTGGCACTGAAGCCACATGGTTTACAAAAGCTAATCATGAGTTAAATTAATTTGTGACACACATTTGTCTTTTTAACAAGCTATGTTCAAAATCTTGTCTAGCTAACTAGACTCAGTAATTTGTAAGTGAAAAACAACAGCAGGCAATACACACACACACATACAATTAGATATAAACTGTCAGTCACAAAGCTTGTTCCATGTTCAGGATAACTTCAGTCACAAATTGCTTAATATGAGAGAAAAGCAAAGTCAGTAGGTGATGCTTACTTACATACAGCTTGTTTCTATTAGTGTGTTTGTTGTGGTGTGCTTTCAAGTTGTTTCTGACTTATGCCAATCCTGAGGCCCACGCTATCAAGTGGTTTTTTGGGGTTGAGAGTGTGTGACTCTTCCAAGGTCACCCTGCAGATTTCTATGGCTGAGAGGGGAATAGAACTCTGATCTCCAGAGTCGTAGTCCTACACTCAGACCACTACATTACACTGTGTTGATTGAGCCTCCTGGATACTTGTGCATAGGACTGTAGTCTGAGACCCAATGATCTTATATGAGCTGGAGCTCAAGGTGGAGCTGGGATTCTTTTTGTGAGCTACCTTGGGTCCCACTCCAAGAGAAAGGTATCCTATAAATTAAATAAATACATAGATTTGATTGTTTGTAAAATAACTAGTTTCAAATTAGTCTCTCTCTCTCTCTCTCTCTCTCTCTCTCTCTCACACACACACACACACACATATATCTTAGTATGTTGGTATCAAGATATTATTCTCTCCAAGGTCTTCATAGTGATCCAAAAGTAGGCTTGCAAACAGCATATCTGTTGGACAACTGTGTGTATATTTCAGGTATAATAACTGCTGCTACAGGCGATCTGCTCACCTGTTTATCTAAGTCTGAAAAGGACTTGTCGACAGGTGGTTTGTGGAGCCTGCAGTCCTATTAAATTGGAGCTAAATTCTTGAGATATGATATAGAAAAATACCCCCCCCCATATGAAATTTATTTCAACAATGTACTTGATATTGGCTCAAGTCATATACATCTGTTGTTCTTGGCATGTTATTTTATTGAAAAATTCATGTCCAGTTTTTTACTATACAGGTATTAAATTCCTGTGTTTAGGAATGAAGAAAATACATTATATTTATCTTTTTTCATTACATTTTTTCAGTTACCTGATATATAAAAAGCATAGTTTATATTAGCTAGGCATTTAAGGATTTATTACTGAACCAAAGATGCTTACTCCCAGTTTGACGTATCTTTCACCACAAGCCTGGGAAGACAGAGGGGCTCTCTGAACCCTTAGTTCCCATGCTGGCATTTAGTGAGTTTGAACAAAAACAGGACATTTTCAACTGTGGCGCCTTTTCCTTTGGAACACCCTTGCCAAAGGGAACTGTCTGTTTTCTGTGCCAGATAACGACCTTTTTGTATTAGCTGAGGACTTTTAGTTTAAAGAGTTTTATATCTATCCAGGTTTGACACATTTTATTATTTAATGTGTCATGGTTTTATTCTTATTAGCCTCTTTGAGATGCAGTAGTAGAGAAGAGCGCTGAGGATTCCATGGACAGCCAAAAAGACAAACAAATGGGTCCTAGAAGAGATTATTTCATATAGCTCCCTGGAAGTCAACATGATTAAGTTGAAGCTGTCGTATTTTGGCCACATCATGAGAAGGCATGACTCATTGGAAAAGGCAATAATGCTAGGAAAGGTGGAGGGATGTAGATAAAGAGGAAGACCACATAACAGGACCCGGAACAATGGATGCAAGCTTCAGGAAAAGTGATTCCACCTCAACATTAGGAGGAACTTCCTGACAGCAAGGGCTGTTTGACAGTGGAACACACTTCCTCAGAGTGTAATGGAGTCTGTTTCCTTGGATGTCTTTAAGCAGAGGCTGGATGGCCATCTGTTGGGGGTGCTTTGATTGAGAGTTCCTGCATGGCAGGGGTTGGACTGGATGGCCCTTGTGGTCTCTTCTATGATTCTATGATTCTGTGATAATAGATGAATGGACTCTATTAAGGTTGTCACAGGTATGAATTTACAGGACCTAAGCAGAGCAGTGGAAGACAGGGAATTTTGGAGATGTCTCATCTGCAAGGTCACCATTAGTCGGGATGAACTTGAAGGCAGTTAACAACAACAAGAAGCTCATTTTTTAAAAGTATAAACAGATAGCAAAGCACATTGCTTTGCCTATTTTGTAGTCTGGTGCTGCTGGAACTTTCAAGGCCACTTTGAAAGTTCAGCTGAAGAGCTTCTAAAAAATGCACTTGACATACAGTTCAGACGTTAATAGCATGGCTTAGGGCTGGCCCAACCATTAGGGAAAGTGTCATGAAAAGGTGGGGAAGAGGATTTTATGTCTCAGGTGCCTAAGTAGCTCAGGCTTTGTGTACATTGTGCATCTTTTCTTGGTTTGGGTCAGAGTGGGGTATGCTGCTCTTCTTTAGGCAACACAATACATTATAATTATTAATGTTAGCATGAGTACAATTGACAATGGCCACAAATCTCTTCTGATGATCATTTGCCCATAGTGGCCCATCATGAAATGACAAGCTTCTCTTCTTCTCCAGTTTCTCTGCAAATTGAAGAGATGAAAGGTGGGTCACATTTTATCCTGGGCAAGGAAGATGTGTCACTAGCCCTTTCCCAGTTTCTTTGCTATGTTTTGAGGACTCAGGAGGATGGAGGTTTTGAGTAGAAGTGAGGCCAGTGGCCCATTCATAAAAAGCTGCTTTATAGCATTTCAGGTCTAGATAAATATTGTCATCACTGACTGGCCACAGCTGTCCAGGGTTTTAGGTAGGATTCTTTCCTAGCCCTACCTGGATATCCCTGGTATATTCTGTTGGTCTCCTATCCAAGTATTTAACCTTCTTCAGTTAAAAAAAACAGAAGTAATATAATGTGTTCAGGGTTAGTAGTATATATACTAGA
Organism: Sceloporus undulatus; assembly: GCF_019175285.1. Taxonomy (NCBI): domain Eukaryota; kingdom Metazoa; phylum Chordata; class Lepidosauria; order Squamata; family Phrynosomatidae; genus Sceloporus; species Sceloporus undulatus. The sequence continues at coordinate 3,677,798 of NW_024802934.1, forward strand.
CTCGGGCAAGGAATGGGATTGGTAGTCATTGCAAGATGCTACTTTGGTTTGAGGAAATAGGAATAAGAATGCAGACTGCTTCTCAGAGACTGGTCATAAAGTACAGTAGCCCTTGGGGCCCACTGGGGCTTTGTTCCAGAAACCAGAACCCTCCATGGATACCAAATCTGTGGATACTCAAGTCCCATTATAAATACAATGGTGTAGTAAAATTGTGTCTCTTATATATAAACTGGAAAATTATATATATATATATATTACAATGGGCCCTTGGTATCAATGGCATGGTAAAATGATGTCCCTAAAGGGCAAAATCAAGGTTTGCTTCTTGGAATTTATATATTTTAAAAATATTTCCAAACTGTGAATGTTTGAATCCATGGATATGGAGGGCTGACTGTATTTTTAACCAGTGGATGATTAAATCGGTGGATACAGAGGGCCAACTGTATAACCAAGAAACCTTCACTTCCTCACCACTGTGATCCAATTACCTTGGAAAAATGAATTGGATCCAGTAAGAACCCAGGGATACCCTCTTGGGCTATCAACCCCTGGCTTGTATTGTAACACTCCAATACCCCTATTAGTCCTTACAAATGGGATGGAATGAGCCCACTGTAATGCTTTGATACATGCAGTAACTTTAGCTTACTGTTCAGACATAGATCTTTTGCCCTTGCAGATTTGTTGGGAGATATATTCTTAGTTATGTATTTCATTAAAATATTTTATGTGTGTTTGTTTCCTTTTGAGCAGATCGACACAACATCTTCTGGGATCAACACAACAGTACTTGTTATGTAACAATGTGTATAATTTTAATTCTGAATATTGACATCCACCCCCACCCTCTACTTCTTGCAAGCATCTGTTGTTTATTTCTTTTTTTCACCATGAATTCAAGTTACAATATCAACCTTAACTCATTTTCTCTTGGCTTTGGCATGGTGGCTAAATATTGCTTCAAAATGGATTAGATACTTGCTTTGGTTTTGTAATATAAGTGACTTATTAAAAAGAGAAAACTACTTTTTGCCTCTGGCAAACTCTCTGTAAGATGGTGGAAAAGGTTCAACAGACTGTAATACAATCATTCATACTTCCTATATGAGAGAAAAATCATATCTAGTTGGAGGAAGAAAGAATAATAAGAATGACAGTGATCAGTTAACATGTTGAGAAAGCAGATTGTGTATTGTTATACAGCTAACTATAACACGTTACTAGATGTGCATTTCTTTACATACTGTGTAATGCATTTCAAAACATTTCAGAAACATTGATTTAGTAGTTTAAAAATAACTTTTAAAAAAATGAGACATTGAATATGACACTTCAAATATCTTACTAGAAAATCCATGTTCGAATGCTGGATGGTTTCTCCTCTAAGGATAGATATAATGGGGAAAAGATATAAGGCTAAATGTGATGACTGAATCAGCAGCCAAGGAGCTTATTGAAGATAAACCTATCAATGAATGAATGAATAAATATGCTTGTTATTCATGTTATGAATATGTTAATAACCACAGTGCAGAATTATAGCACTTTTATACCCTTTTAATTTAATTTATACCCTTTCATTGCCATGGCTTCATTCTATGGAATCCTGGAATTTGTAATAACTCAGAAAACTACTGATTCCATGATTCCACAGAATGGGGCTGTAAAAATGTGGTATTAAACTACTACAGCTGTGCAGTGGATACAGCCCTAGATGTTTAAGGCCTACCACTTAAAATGATATATCAAAACATGATTTTACAGGAGGGCTGTCATATCACTCACCCAGGGTTTACCTAGATTCTGGGCATGCCATCCATGAATGTTTGGATCAGTTTCCTAGCTTTCATGAAAACAAAAAGCAATTCTCTATCCCTTGTGGAAGATAATCTCAGGTAAAATTTAGAGACACTCTTTTGTCAAATTGTTCTGCATGAAACAAGTCCACCCTTGAAATTCAGAGGAAACTGAACAATGAGTAGTGAGAGTTGTGAAAGCTATGAAGTGTATGATGGGAGCAAGGATTGCACTGTGAAGATGCTAAGTGGGTTGAAGGAGGGAGGGAGTAGGAAACACAGCAACCTTATAGAGTAGGTTTGTTGGGAGGTAATAGAGGTCCATAGTCACATGGTTAATTACATGACTGAGTCCAGATCTGAGTTTGGATCTCCCTGTTCCAAGTCTAGCATTTGAAACTTTACTCCATGTTAGTTCTCTTTGATCAGCTGTAACTGTAGAAAGTTGTATGAAGTTTGAAACAGAGGAATAATTTGTAATATGAATAATTTGCATAATATGCAGCAAATTAGGTGCCCAGATTTGAGGAAATGGAAGACAGCAAACCTATGCAGAACAGGAAACACAAAAGTGATACATGGATCTTTTCAAATCGTTGGTTCATATCAGCCCTGCTTCCCAAACTTCAGAGGTCCCTGCTCCGTTGCAATCTCTGTGTTGTGTTTGACCAACTATTGAAAACCTAAAACCTCCTAGTTCAAGGTCTTTACTCTCAGAAGTAAATTCTAGCTCATTCCACCTCCAAAAATGTATAGGAATGGATTATTTTGCCAGCAGTCTTTTCCTTCCATTAAAAAAACAAAACAAAAATGGTTGACAATGCTGACCTCAGAGTCTTTCCCCTGCACCTATAGTTTTGCATTTTCTGTACCATCTGAAAAATCTATAATTCATCCAGATTTTAAAATTCTCCTGGCAATATTCTCTTGCATTTTACCCCTTTGATATTTATCTCGTGTCCTGCTAATTTAGTCATTGTTTATGGTTTTACTGTTATATTTTTAAGAAACTGCCTGCCACAGAATACCACTTAACAGTGGCCAGTTCAAAAGTGTAATCAAACAGTCCATAAATCTCAAGAAATCCTAAGGTCTACCTAGCCCAGCAATAAGTTCCCACTGTTAGCAACTAACACTGGTGTATGCCATTAGACATTCACCATAAAGAGTAAGAACCACTGAAAGCTTTATTCTACAGAATTATAGGAAGTTGCCTTATAGGGAAGCTTGCACCAAGTCATTCTAGATTTATCTAGGTCAGCGGTCTCCATATAATTGTTCACAGCTCTCTCGTTTTAAACAAGAGTCACTTTCTTGACTTAAATCATAATGAGACATGCTAAGGACTGGTTTTGGGGTGTGCCCGTACTTATGTTTATAGATTAAAAATAGGGAACAAAATGTCAACTATGGAAAGATTTGTTAAATCATTGATCTGCTCAGTTTCCAATTGTTTTTCATGGGCTACATTGCTTAGAACTATGTATAGCTTGCTAAAAGGTCATATAGAGAGGCGACATGTATACAGAAGTTACAAAATGGCAAGCTTCACTTCAAAGACTGCACGGTCTCCCTTTCACATTAGTATTAGTATTAGTATTCATTGGCCCGTTACAAACGGGCATAAAAGTACTGACTGGATCCGTACTAGGGTTAGGAAGGGGTGTCACTTCTTGATGCCCCTAACCCTAGTAGGGACCGAGTCCGTACAAAATGGTAGCGCCCTATGCACACGGGCGCTGCCGTGACTACGTCACGACCGCGCTGCCTCTAAACGGGGTAGCACAGTTGTGACGTAGCGGGGCCACGCGAGGGCGCCTAGGGCGCTCTTTCTGCGGCCCTGGAAGGAGCTCCATTTCGGAGCTCCTTCCAACTTTGCGTCACTGGCGCAGCCTTTACATGACTGCGCCAGCAACACAGATGAGAAAGGGGCTGCTTTCTCCTCCTCCCCGCTGCCGCCGGGTGTCCTTGGGGCTTGAAGCCCCAAGGACACCCCTTTCCAGGCCGCAGGGAAGCGGCCTTTTGCAGATTCCCTGCAGCCTGGAAAGCGGCAGATCGGGGCCTCAGAGGCTGCCGTTGTGACAGCTGAGGCCCCGATCCGGTGGGGAAAGGGCCAGTTACAGGCCACCCCAAACGGGCAGTCTGTAACGCGCCATTGATTCATTCTCCCCATAATGGGACTCAAGGCAGCTAGCATATTTTAAACAATAAAATCTAAAAACTATAAAAAGTCATTAATAAAAGTATAAATATAAGATTTCAAAAAGAAGTGAAATAATTTATAAAGTCAAAACAGTAGGCATTAAAATATTAACATTCATTAAAAGACTATATTGTTGTTGTTAGCTGCCCTTGAATCGCCCTCAACTCATGGCAACCCTGTGTATGAGACATCTCCAAGACTCCCTGTCTTCCACTGCTCTGCTTAGGCCTTGTTGATTCAGGCCTCCCTAATTGTGTCTAGCCATCCAGTGTGTGGTCTTTCTCACTTTCTACTGTGTTCTACCTTTCCTAGCATTATGAACTTTTCTATTGAGTCTTGTCTTCTCGTGATATGTCCAGAGTAAAACACCTCAGTTTCATTATCTCGGCTTCCAGGGAGAGATCAGGCTTGATCTGTTCAGGGACCCACTTATTTGTCTTTTTAGATGTCCATGGTATCCTCAGAACTCTTCTACAGCACCACATCTCAAAATAAGTTGATTTTCTTTTTCTCAGCTTTCTTCACTGTCAAGCTCTCACATATGTACACAGTGATGGGGAATACTTAGCTGATCCTAACTTTAGTGGTCTGTTGTGTATTTTTACTCTTTAGGATCTTGTCTAGTTCTTTCATTGCTGCCCTTCCCATTTCTAGTCTTCTTTACTGCAGTCTCTATTCTGATCAGTGTTTGATCCAAGGTATGGGAAATCTTTAACTATTGCTATTTCCTGATTGACTAGGTTGAATTTATGTAGCTCATCCATGGTCATTATTTTTGTTTTGTTTTTTTTTTATGATCAGCAACAACCCTGCCTTTGCATTTTCCCCCTTGACCTTCCTTAGTAATTTTTCCAAGTCCATGATGTTTTCCACTAGTAGTATGGGGTCATCCACATATCTTAGATCATTGATGTATGCAGACAGCATTAAAAGCTCAACCCTATTCAGTTTGTAAAAGCTCAAAATAAAATACTCTGCACACTCACAGGCATAAAAAATGTTTTGCTAACAGAAAGAGAGCAAGAACAGAGTCATTCTGGCCTCTTGAGAGAAGGATTTCCAAAATCTAGGAGCAGTCGCCTAGAAAGTACCATCCTTTCTTCCCACCAAACAAGCCTGGGAAGGTGGTGGGAAAGAGAGAAAGGCCTCTACAGATGGTCTTAGAGCTCTAATGGGTTCATAACTACACTCAGTTCTGACAATATGATTCCACTGTAACTGCCATGGTAACATCCTATGGAATCCTGGGGTTTGTGATCTGAAGAGGCACTGGAGCTTTTTGGTTGAGAAATACTCATTTCTCAAGTACAAATCCTTTGATTCCATAGGTTGGAACCATTGCATATAAAGTAGAATCTTAGTGCTACAAGTGTGTAGGATGAAAGGGCACAGATCATGGAAAGATTTGTACTGGTCATGGAAAGTTTACAAGCCATGGGGAAAGGCCAAATCAGAAAATTGTGGACCTCAAAACAGTTTGTTTAGACAGCCATATAAGTATTTTGTACACCATTTCAATTGTTTGTAAAATAATGACCGTTTGACCTAAAATTTGGCAGGTCCGATTATTGGGGAAGAGAGTAGTAATATTTTCAAAAAGCCCATGTTCTTTGAATTCAAAGCACAGAGTTAACAATAGGCAGACACAGCTGGATCTTCCACTGAAATCAGTGGAAAAACCAATGAATTATTAATCAATTAATAGAATTCTAAGAAATAAAGAAACAATTCAAATAGGATTTTTAAAAGAAATGGTAAAACAAAACATCTTTTCTTTTCTTCCCTTCAACACCCTTATTGCCTATTAGTTGTCAAACTGTGCATCCAAATGATGAAGGAAAACAACCATTGTGAGCAACATGGCCTTACTATTGTCTTCTGCCCAATGATTTGCCTTCTGGAGCTAAACATAAGGCATTTTCTCCAAATCTGTATGAAGTATGTGCAAGGTTTTATAAATGATACATACTGTGACTGTTTTATACACGGAAAGGCCATAGGCATTAATTTCAGCTAATGATATGCAGCTATTTATACAAAAGTATTAATAAGTAGATGTATTTTCCAGTACGTGCATATGCATATCTAGGAAGATTTAAGAGCAAAGAGATAAAGGCTAGGTAGGAAGTTATTTTTCTTGAGTGCAATATTATAACATGATTGTATCTTTGCATAGAATTTGAAAAATGCCATAACTATAACCTAGGAATGGCTCTTAAAGTGCCTATTATCTCTAAAGTAATTTAAACTATATTCTTTATCTGATTTTAAGTATAAGTGATATTTTGAAAAGCAGCAAAGAATTTTGTGCATCTGAAAGTCTAACATATTTATTTTGATACCAGCTTTGGTGGACTACAGTCCACTTTATCATACGCTTCAAATGTTATCCTGAATTATGGACATATTAACATAAGATCTGAGGGGAAAGGAAATGAATTCAGTGGAAAATTAAATGCAGAAAGCACTGACATTGCTAAACTCATTATTAACCAATGTAAGAACCTGGAGTATTCTTTATTATGGCAAGTATTGTGGAGCATTCTACTGGAGCTCAGTATCATATTTCAGCTATCATATTAAACAAGTTAACATGTTCTACAGTTTAAACATTTGTTGTTGTTGTCATCCAGCCTCGAGTTGATCTCAACCCATGTAGATGAGATATCTCCAAGACTCCCTGTGCTCCACTGCTCTGCTCAAGTCCTGCAAATTCATACCCCAGATCTCCTTCATAGAGTTCATCCATCTGACCTTGCTCTCTTTCTGCTTCCCTCCTCCTTTCCTAGCATTATTGTTTTTTTCTACGAACTGTGCCTCCTCATGATATGACCAAGGAATGAGAGCCTCAAGCTTGTCATCTTGGCTTCCAGAGAGATTTCTGGTTTGATCTGATCTAGGGCTATTTGTTTGACTTCTTGGCTGTCCATGGTAACCACAGCACTCTTCTCAGCATCACATCTCAAATGAATTAATTCTGTTCCTATCTGCTTTCTTAACTGTCCAGCTCACACATCCATACCTGGTAAAAGGGAATACAATGGCTTGTATGATTATAACATTCACACTCAGGTGTATGTCTTTACATTTTAGGATATTTTCTAGTTTTCTCATAGCTGCCCTCCCCATTTTTAGTCTTCTTATGATTTCTTTATTCAGTCCCTACTCTGTTCAATATTTGATCCCAGTTATAAACATTCTTTTACTATTTCTATTTCCTCATTGTCTAGGTTGAATCTGTGTAAATTTTTTGTGGTCATTATTTTTTTCTTTATGTTCAACTTTGCACTTTCCTCCTTATCTTCCTTAGTAGTTGTTCCAAGTTTGTGATGTTTTCGGCTAGAAGTATGGTGTTATCTGCATATCTTAGATTGTTGATATTCCTTCAGTGGCCTCCTGTCCTGAGTAAAGATTCCTCATTAGGACTATCAGATGTTTTGGCACTTCCATGTATTTACAGGCATTCCATAGTTTTTGTGATCTATGCAGTCAAAGGCCTTGCTATAGACTATAAAGGACATGCTGGTCATCTTTTGGAATTCTTTGCTGCGCTCCATTAGCCACCGTATGTTTGCAATGGGAATTTACATAGCACCAAATTATAGAGGTTTGCAGATTGCCTACTTCTCTGCCACAGTGATTCAGTGTTGCCTTGCTGTAGCCATAGTTTCCCATAATGGAAGCAAATGCCCTTGTCAGGGGGTTTAAAACCAGTCTGATGTTCTGTCGCACTCAACACGAGGAGGGTGACAGTCTGAGCAGAGAGTCTCAGCTATGGAGGCTATCCATTTTAATGGGAATCCTGGATCCCTAACTCATGCAAAGAACTTGTATCAATAGTGGCATTTGGAGTGTCTGCTTAGGACTGTTAGTGTCTTTCAATTACAACTTGCAATGTCTTTGTTTTGTACCATGACTGGAGGCAATCTCTGGCTAGTAGTGCTCATAATTTGCTTGATTTTCATATCAAAACATGTTGTGGTTCAAACAAATGAGGAGAAAGAGAAAGGAATCTCTGCAGAAGAGGAGAGGAAGGTGTGTCATATCTGATGGCCTTTCTTATTGCCACAAGCCATTTTCCTCACAAACCTGTCATAGAAACTGGCATCTAGAGCTAGCTTCTGTGTAAAAACAGAATTCTGGGAACTAGCTCTGTGGTTTTAAAACTAATGTGTCACTTTTTGACAAAGATGGGAACATGGAAGGCGGATTCCACTAGGTCAGCCCACTAGTCTATTTAGCTCAATATTTTCTGTTCTGACCTCCAATGAATGTGTTAAAAGTTTCAAGAAAAGGTCTTCTGCAGCCCTGCAAACTCCTTTTCACTAGAGAGGCTGGTACTTGCAAATGCTTTGGCCTAAATTCAACATGTATTTAAAATTTCCCCCATTTCCCCATCCTCATTGCAGCCTCCAGAACTAACTGAATACACACTACTGTACAGATTTTCTCAGTCTGCTAAAGTAGGTTTTTGTGCTCCACGGGACACTGCAAATGGGAGGAGAGACAACTTTTTCCCACTTCCACTGAATTGTACTGTTCTGCAAGTGTATGTTGAAGATTGATCCTGCCCCTTGAAATGAACTAATCCCACAGCAATTAGTTTAATTGCTACATTTAATTATCTTCATCCTTCATGGACATACCTGAGGCCAGCCATCAGCACAGAACAATACACATGCAAATTTCTCCTGCATTCCCAGGCTTACACAGTATATATACACCCAATTTTTCAAGGCAAAGCATTCTCTGAAGATGCCAGCCACAGATGCTGGCAAAACGTCAGGAAGAAACTTTTCTGAAACATGGCCACATAGCCCGAAAAACCCACAAAAAACCATGGACATACTGTTGCTTGGGTGCCAGACATAGCACATGCAGTGAGCTAAGAGCAATATGCCAGGAGAACCACAAGGAAGCTATGGGGAAATGTTGTGGATTTCAAGATAAAGGTAGTCTCTTGACATGAATGTCTTGTCGTAACCAATTGTAGCAGGCGGTACGCATCTACGTTACTAAGCCAGTGTTGTCTGAGGACTGCTCTGTCAGTCATGTGACCAGCATGACTGCACCAAACGCTGTTACCTTCCCACTGAAGTGGTACCTATTTATTTACTTGCATCTGCATGCTTTCAAACTGCTAGGTTGGCAGAAGCTGGGACTAGTGACAGGAGCTCACCCCATCATATAGCACTCAGGCCTCGAACTGCCAACCTTCTGATCTTCTGATCAGCTGAATTGGCATTTTAACCACTAAGCCATCGCTTAGTTTTTACTAATTACTATTAGAGAAAAAACACTCAAAGTAAATGGTTTTTTATTTGTAGTGCAGTGTATAATAAGGTGTTACTCTTTCATATCTTGGATGTGATATATGCAAAAATGTGCAAGGTTACTATTGGTTTGTAGTATTACATCATAATTCATTAAGATCTAGGTGGTATTAGAAGCTATTAGCCCAATTTGATTCAAATATCAATACTCTCAAGGCTCTGAAGTGAAGAATAAAATGATGTGCCCACCACTTCTGCATATAAAAACCTACCAAAGCAGGAATGGGAATCATGCCATCCCTCAATAAGTTCTTCTCTTCTCCTTCACACAGAGGCACAGTGATTACTATCTTCTTTCTGGCACAAACATCACGTGCATCACTGTATTAACAATGGAACAGTTGCTTATTCAGCCAATTTAAAAAATTAACAATGTAATTTCTAGGCAGAAAAAATCACCACACATTAGAAACTTTGTTTTGTTATAAGCCTCATTTTAGGCTTCATCTGTAAAACTGTTTATATAATATAAGGACTTCTTTCCTTGTAATTTTAACTGCTCTTTTAGATATTGACACTATAAATAATCTATAATTTTATGCTGTTACCATCTCTCTGCTACCCCCCCCCCCCCCTCTCTCTTATATAATGTCTCATGTGCCTTGCTGGATGAGAACACATATATTCATGAGAATGACATATTACTATCCCCTATTATCCATTGAATGTAGAAAAACTACTGGTACATGTGAGGATAAAGAGGATTTCTGATGCATATTATTGGAATGAAAAAGTAGTCATTTTTCTTTTTTTAAAAAAACCTTTAAAACCCCAAGCTGCTACACTGGAACATCAATAATTATGCATAATGCATGTTCTTTTTCTTTCTCCTGCCTTTCATTTTCTTCTCCTCTCTTTCACATTACCTATTTTTTCCCTCCCTCTCTTTAAAGATGTCTTCAGAATATGATAGCATTACTGCTCATGTAACTTAATTTTAGATGATGTTGTGAGCCAGTTATGGATCCTCACCTACCTAGTGAAGCCAAATGAGCTAGTCCCTTTTTTATGAATAGTTGTCATGCCATGATCAATAAATACTGAGATATTATTACCATCAAAGTATCTTTCACTTTTAAACCCCATAGTATTTTCTGACAATACAAGATGATGCATTTGTATGTTTTCTTGTGATGCAAGAAATCACTTCAAAGTTCAGATAGCTCTGGGGCCAGTTCCATGGGAGAAAAGGTGGCACTGTGCCATCCAAAGACACAGTCCCATTATTTACAACATATTATCACTCAGCAAGAAAACTGGAATGATTCTTATTAAAGAAATATAAGGGAAGGAGGGAATTTTAAAAATGAGACAAGCCTGCATTTCAATATGCCAAGGCTTACTTTCCTGCCACAAAATCTCTTGGGCTTTTGGAAGCAGGCAAAATCAGAGACAGTGAGAAGACCTAATAAAATTATCCTCAGAGGTAGGAGGTACAAAACAAGAACTCGGCACCTTTAAAACTGAATATTTATTGTGAATGCACAGAATTTTGTGAATTGGAGATTATGAACAGCTACAGGCTCATACATTAGCCTAAACAAATTTAGAGGTTTAATTAAAAAAAAAATTCCAAATAAGAGCTGTATTACAGAAATCCAGTTGGTAACAGGGCTTATCCATACTAGCTCTTTATGTTAGTTAGTTAACATAACTAACTCTGGTTTGAATTATTCTCTTGAGAAAGATATTGGTGGACTCAGACAAAATCAACCAGCCTCTCCTTTTACAACTCTTCCACACTGCCTACACCTCCAGCCAACTCACCACCTTTCAACAAACTGGGAGGATACACCACATTACTTGACATGTTTTTCTAAGGGACCCAACCAAATTGACATTCTATTAGGAACTGCGACACCTACTTGCATAAGGTCAATTGGTCTTCCTCTTTCCTTCTTTGCTGCTTTGGAGACTATGATATAATAAGTGCTTGCTTCCTCCCATATGTCTATTTTTAATTAAATAGATGTTCCCCAAACACCTGAACGTATCAGTAGTCTTTTCTCATGGAAAGAAAAGCCATCTTCTTCTGGCACTCCCTAACTGCTCAGAAGTTCAAGAGAGGAGTGTTAGTTGTTCTGCTTGGTAGCTTCAGTGTTCATTTGGTCACAAGCTTCTTCCTGCAAGGAGTGTCAATTGTTGTTTAGGAATTTCTTGATTTATTTGTCAAGGCTGGAGAATGACAGCTTTTCTGCATTGCATTTAATAGCAACAATGACAGATACGTTCTCTTAAGCTTTGTTTCAGGGTATTTGGAACAACTCCTGTAACTGATATTTAGAGGAAGGTTGGCTCTTTTAAATAGTTTCAAGTTTCCAGTTATAGTACTTTCCCTCTTCGTTTGAAGGTATGGTTGGGTTGTTGTTGCTTTACAAGCTTTTACAGTAGCTGTTTTCAAGCTTTGTTGTTCCTCAGAATTATTCATGGTTGATTGTAATCTATTTTTTATTCTGTTATAATTGAAGGTACAATAATTATTCTCAAGAACATGAACAGAACTTTATTTGTAGGAACAATGTTGGTTTTGAACTGATTTGTTCAGTGTTGCACTGGATGATTTTGTAAATTAAACTGTGGAAGTGTGCAAGATGTTTGATAATGAATATGATTTTTTTGGTTATTATTATTCTGTTTCCCCTCTAAAAAATTGGGACTCAGAGTGGCTTACAATTTAAAATAGTAGTACAATTAAAAACACACAAAAGTGAGAATATACGTCTATGAGCTTTCATGAGTTCTATAATTTCTATTTATTTATTTTTTTTTTTGCATTTTTGAAAGTGTTCAGAATTTCCTCATATATTTTAACCCCAAATCCTATATTTTAGGTTGCAGTCCTATAATATATTTTGACAGGCACACGCATGGCACTATAAATTGTCTGCCTAGCGTTAAGGTTGCAGAAATGATGTTTCACCAAGGCAACCTGGTAAATAGTCATGATGCAAGTTGACAACATGACATATGGGAAATGAAGTTTTGAGGTTCTGTAAGCTAGATTCAAGTTATTAAATAAGATGATGAAAGCCATGATTGCCATGAAACCTTCTTCTGAAATGTAATCTACACTCTGTGTAAGGCTAGCTAGATAGGCAAAGGTGAGGGTGAGGCAATGCTGTAGGGAGGCTTGGTCCATGATTCATTGGTCACTAAAGAACATTTTAAAACTTTGGACAGATTCATGGTGGATAAATCTATCAATGGCTCATACACATTTCCCCAATATCAGTAGGCCTCAAAATCCCTGTTGCATGGGAGGACCTATTATAGGAGTAGGCAAAATGCAGCATGTGGGACACCCAGGGATCAAAATGTTTTCCAATAATAATAATAATAATAATAATAATAATAATTATTATTAACCTTTATTTATGAAGCGCTGTAAATTTACACAGCACTGTACATGCAATCTTTTTAGTTAGACGGATCCCTGCCCTCGGGCTTACAATCTAAAAAGACATGACACAGAAGGAGAAGGGAGTGGTGGAGGGAAAGGGTAAGGGGTCCAGCAGTTCCTCTCTACCTCCAAGGCCTGGACCAAGGCAGATGGACTGGAGGGAGGGCTTGGCTTCATAATGGATGGTTAATCATTTTCCAGGGAAAATACATACTCTCAAGTAGGATAATACATATACAGTACATAGCAATACAGGAAATGGTTTGATAAACAGGCACCAAAAGAACATCAAATAGTAAGTGACAATTATGCAATGCCTGGGAAGGCTTCTCTGAACAGGATGTTTTTCACCTCCATTTTGAAGCTGGTTAAAGAAGTGATGGCTCTTGCTTGTGCGGGAAGAAGGTTCCAGGAGTGAGGGGCAGCAAGTGAAAAGGGGCGAATCCGGGATGGGGCAGAGGAAATCCTGGGCTGAGACAGCAGACCTTGACTACCAGAACGGAGGGCCCGAGTGGGAAGGTGAGGAGAAAGAAGGTCTGATAAGGATATATGTGTGATTTTACATGTCCCCCCCCCCCACAGCTATTTTAGGCTAGGAGAGACCTTTTTACACAGAAAGGTTATAAAGGCCTTTCTTGGGCCTAAAATGGACTGGGGAGCTCAAAAACATGGCCAAAAGGGTGCCAGTGACTAGTACCCCCATTCTCCCCAAGGGTGATGGTGGGCATTTGGGGGACAAGACTTTTTATTTTTTTGCATTGGGGTGCAATGTGGGGAGGTACAATTTCCCAAAGTCTCCTGGGGAGCTAACACAGCTCCTTAGTCTCCTAAAGCTACCTTCATCTGATCTATTGCATTCATATGCCCATATTTTGGATTTTGTAGGCATCCAGTTGGCCACTGAAAGATCAAAATACCTTCCAGTATTTCACAAAAGAAAACTGGGACATATATGGCCAAGCAACATCAGAGTGTGGTCAATATGACAAATGTTATTAATGAGGAAGAGCACATAAGCTAGGAGAGGCTGCAGCAGCTTGCTTTTTCCAGAGTCTACTAGGAGGAGAAAGCCCTCTCTCCTTTCCATGCTGTTGAGTTGATTAGGTGCAAACCACTTTTGTAGTTTGAACTCCATTTGCAGCAACTGAATTAAACTAAAGACAAATGGAGAAAGTGCAAGAAGAAGAGAAAAACTAAGACATTTTAAAAGCAGTTGAAAAACTGGGACGGCAGAGGATTAACTGGGTCTGTCCCTGCCAAACCAAGACAGTTGGAGGGTATGGTTTAGACAGGCTTTTCTACTGATCCAGGAATGCTTGTTATACCCTCATGTTTAGGAAAGTAAAGCTGGAAAATCGCCACCTCCTTCTTCAAGCCATGCTTACCTAGAGGGATCATCATTGGAGGATGATCAGGAGCTTCTTGCACTGAACATTTCACATGAGAAGAATGTTTCAGGATCACCCTGGGATGAGCAGTTGCCTGGGAGAGTTTTCTTTAGTTCCAACACAGGAGCCAAACCATTACATAGGCTTAGGAAAGTGGATGTAGGCTGGTTAAAGTGTCCTCCTCATTAGTAAGAACATGCCAAGGCCTCCTTAGCCCAGAACACACAGAGCAAATAAGGCAGCTTCTGCCCGCTTTGGGGGTGTAGCATTCAAACAATGCATGTCCCCAAAGCGGCCAGAAGCCACTGCGATGCTGTACTCTGGTCCAAAAGCGAGTGAAAAAAATCTGGCTCCTATCTGTGCAGCCTAGGACTTGTGATGGTGCTCCGCTTTGGGAGTGGGCTGTGCAGTCACTGTGGTTCCAGCTCCATCACAGTCAGAGCAGACAGAGGCCACTCCTTCCCTGCCATGTTGCACACCCTTTATAATCTGTATCTGAGCCTTGTGAAATTTGCTCTCAAGTTTCAAAGGTCTTAGTTCAGGATGGGTGGTTGTTGGAACATCCATTCTCCAGCTTCCGAATTGTTATCTGGCATACCCAGGTTCATTGTGTACTTTGTATTTACTGATCATTAGATCAAGAAACATCAAGTCCACACCATAGATCAGCTGTAGCTCTGCTCAAAACAACAGGCATCCCATTTGTCAAGCAGCACACTAGATTTCATTTTGTTAATCATGTAGAGCTGTTACAGCTTTCCTAAACATCTACTCCTGCAATTGTAGACAAAAGCACAGAATCACCATTATGTGCATGACACTAACCCTCCCCTGTTGATAATGATTACGGAGTATGTAAAACTCTTTTTACAAATTGCTATAGGGATTTTCCTGCATGTTTTACACTTTTATTAAAGGGCCACAACCACCTTGGTGAGCAATCTTTAGAACACTGAAATATCAAATAAGGCAAATATAATAATAATTGGTCTTTTTCCACCAGAAAAAATGTGTGCTTCACAGAAATTAGCTCAGTATGGGCTCCTTTTACATTAGATATTGATATTATATTACAGCTGTGAAAAAGACATTTATAAACTGGAAATATATACGTTCTTTTTAAAAGCTGGGAAAAGTAGGCCTCTTTATATGTCTCAGTGAATACACAAGGGGGAGTGGGATCATGCCTGTTTGTATCTCCTAGTCCTATCCTGAGTGTTTCATTTGATCTGTAAAAAGGTTTAAGCACATGTGAAGTATAAGCATGTATGCTCTTTAGGTTAATAGAGGGGACCCTACCTATTGAACAAGTCTAAAATTACATTTGCAGAGCCAAGGCACTTTGTTTGGGCATAGACTCTTATGTTATGCTGAACAATTACAGGGATGCAAGCAATATAAAATGAGGAGAGTCCTGGCACCCAGAGACAACAGCAAACCGGAACAGGAACAACAATTCCTCTTTTCTATGAAATAAGAGCAGGGAGAGAGGGTGAGTAAAATAACAAATAGAGTTGCCGCTTCTGAGCACTGCTCATCTGGCATTCCTCAGTACCAGGTCTATCTACCACTAGCTGCCACTTTTGCTTTTCATAATAAATATGTCTGTGTATACATGCATATGCAAAGGACAAACTAAACTCCATATATAAATAGCTGAGGAATGCCTCTCCTGATCCCAGCTGGGAATTAACTCCTTCCCAATGAGTTAATGTAGTAAGAAATTATTTTGCAGCATTGAGCTGGAAAGGTGTTACTTTTTAATCTGTAATATCACTGCTTTTAGTGGAATGTGATTTCACTTTTCAGTGGAATGTAATGGGGTTTATCCCTGTTATTCACTACTGGGTGTGTTCTAACTCAGCCTGAGCAATAGGAAGGAGTGAAGAATTTTACAGGTCACATGAGTGGTAGCCTTGTGCTGCCTTGACACTAGAGATGGGTTAGGTGGATTTTTATTTTCATTTTTTGAAAAATATGCTAAAACATTTCTCTGAAGACTTCAGAGAACTGAGTCTTTTGCCATTTGTCAGCTAATTTGGATTCTTCCTAAGGACCTGTTATTACCTTCTGGCCACCTAGGCATCCAATTTGTGATGATGGTAAAAAAACAGACAGTCAGAAGGCCTCTACAGACCAGCAAAAAATGCCGGCATTGGGGTGGAGTGGGGGCGTGGTGACCACGTGCCACACACCCTGATTCCACTCTGATGGGGGTGTCATGCTGCATACCCAACCAGATGGCGGGTGGCATCTTGCTGTTTCTTTGACACAGCGTTTAGACATGCTACACCAAAAAAACACTGAAAAGCCACCGTGGCAAAGGCGGATTTTTGCTGTTCTAAAAAGGAGCAGCATTTTGCTGCTTCTTTTTAGAGTGGCAAACTGCCAGATCAGGGCTGTGGCATGTGGTTGCTACAGGTCTGATCCAGTGCTGAAAGGGGCCGTGGGATGCCGCTCTATTGGGGCAGTCTGTTGAGCCCCAAAGTTAATATCAACACTCCTCTTAAGCATTCTTAAATATTTGGCTCTCAGGATATTCATACAGTGGAAACTCGCCTTACGCGGGGGATCTGTTCTGGACCCCCCCATGTAAGGCAAATTCCGCCTATGCTGGAGCCCGCGGCACGGTGGTGTAGGAGTGCACGGGGCGCCATGGGCGTGCACCTCATTCATCTGAATGGGATGCACCACTCCTTGCCCCCAGTGCGCTCCCCGCGGCTTGAGCGTGTACGCTCAAAGCTGCGTATAGCGCACCCGCGTATAACATGAGTGCACTGTACTGGAATATGAGCAAGCTTTTTGGTAATCTTTTAGGCTATTATGTGTAAACATAGAGGTACAAGCATATCCACTCTCCTTAGGGAACAACGCAGACATGTCAATGTATGGGAAATTTGCTTTTGTCATATTACATTGCATTGCATGCAAGACATCATATATTCTTTACATTACAGGCTTCTAAGGGTCAATATCCTTGAGAATTGGTATTTCTATAAACATAAGTTGTGGTGGTGTGCTTTCAAGTCGTTTCCAATTTATAGTGATCCTAAGCCCAACTTTCCAACTTATGGTGATCCTCTGGCAAGATTGGCTCAGAGATTTGCCATTGCCTTCCTCTGAGGCTGAGAGTATGTGAGTTGTCCAAGATCACCTTTTGGGTTTCATGTCCATTACATAGCTATAAACATCTACAGCAAGCATCTATTGATTTCAAAATGGGAATATCTGTTTTAACACAGCTTAGATGTGTCTCTTACTAGCATTAGCACGTCTGGCTTGCTTATAAAGGAGGAACAGCAATATTGGTTTGGAAGCTATATTCAGCCTTTCTTCATTTGCTGCAAACTGCAGAGTTGTCTCATTGTTATGACTTCTTGAATCTTTTTAATCTCTCCCTAGCTTTTTCCTAGCCTATCAGCTGTCCTATCTGATCCAATCCAAAGAAAGGAGCTGATGGTGCCCCATGTATGTCAACAATATACTCCCTCAATCAGATTTATGAATATAATGTACACAAACCTGGGTACTCTTAGAGCTTGGCTTTGGCTGCCTTCCATCAGATATGAAGAACTTCTTGATCATAAGAGCTGTTCAACAGTGGAACACACTCCTTCAAAGACTGGTGGAGTCTTCTTCTTTGGAGGTGTTTAAACAGAGGCTGGATGGCCATCTGATGGGAGTGCTTTGATTGTGTATTCCTACATGGCAGGCCTGGAATGGATGGCCCTTTGGGTCTCTTTCAGTTCTATGATTGTATCAGCCATTTGACCTCCTATGGCTTTATTAGCATTCAGATTGCTCATATCTCAATTCTGTTCACATTTGAATAGGTGTTCTGCCTGGCATTGGCCTGTCTCCCTTTCTCCAGATGTAGCACCCATCCTCTACACTATATCTCATACTCTATATGTTATATCCTATGGGTTACTCACTATACTCTGTATGCACATTTGCAGCCCTGAAAGTTGGCAACCAAATCAGCCAAGCTTGTAACAATTAGCTTGCTTTTTCTGCCTTCCCCTGTTCTGCTCAAATAAGAGAGGTTACGGATGCTACCAGAAAGAGAAAGATGACACAATGTGATTACAAGAGTATGGGGAACAGAAGACTGGCTTGCTGGGCTAGCTGCTCACAATCAGAGAAATTCAAAAGTGCAGCAGTAACTGCATATTTTAGAAGGATGTAAATCTGATTGGCAATTGGACTGTGTGAGGAGATTGTAGTCTAAAGTGTATGAGTGGGAAGGAAATGCTGGGGGGAATTGCTTTGTCATGAAGCCTGGGGTTTGTAGTCTGGTGGGGTGCTAGAGCTTTTTGGCAGAGACTTCTAAGGGCCTTGTGAAACTATAAATCCCAGAGTTCCATCACATGCAACTACAACCATAGAAGTGATATCAAAATGTTTTAATTCTGTATAGCGTGAAAGATGACTGAATGCTTCACATCCGCCCTTGACTGATAGCTATTGCCCAAGCCCTGAATTTATACTTCCTGCTCTTTCTTTGTGCATCTGAGGAAGAAGACCAAGTCTACAAAAGCTTAGGGTACAACTTCTTTCACTCAGTTAGTCTCAAAGAGGCTACAGGATCTCTTTCCATACTGATATTCCAGACTAGCACAGCTATGTCTCTTTGTCCTCTTGTGACTTTCTTTCTCCTCTTGTGGCTGAACTAGTGAGCTCCTTCCTCTACTGCTGCCACTTGCCCATAGCCATCTTCAGTACTAGGGATGCACAACTCTGGTGACCTTCTACCATTTCATACATTAAAACAACCTACACATAGACACAGTAGTGTCTGTTGGGACTAGTCCACCTCTAGCAGGCATACAACCAGCAATGAACAAAGGTGTACGAAACACTAATAAACTGGCAGCAGGGGAAACAACCAAAATTCACACCTCTCTTGTGTCCAAGAAAGGAAGCAGCTATAGCATATCAGTCACCCAGTTGCATTTTTTTTTACTCCTGTAGGAGATGTGAATATTTTTTTTCTTGTGGACTAAATTTCTCTGTTGTCTTCACTTTTTGCTTGTCTAAGAATGTTTGGTATTTCTGCTAGCACAGCAGAGCAGTCTAGTGCTGTAAGCTTATGGCTATAAACCAAGAATAACTATTCTAGGTGCTTGTGGTAAGGGAGCAGGAAAAAACCTTTATTGCTTTCTGAAATCCATTGACTCTAGGAGAGACCCTAAATTTGCTTAGAGAATCCCGTAAAGATGGGTGCAAGTCTGTTCAAGCCGCTGTTAAAGGCATGTCATATGCTGCTTACCTCTCACTAGCTGCAAGGAAGAAAAAGAAGGGAGTAACAGCAGAAAAAGGAGGAAGTAAGTATGTCCAAAGCATGTTCATCTACATGTAGATCTAGAAAAAAAAGAGGGGGAAACAAAGTATTACCTACCTACTTATCCTCTTTATTAGTTTAAGCTACTTTCTATTGCACTGATGATTTAATTTTCAACTGACTGTCTTTAAAAAATATATCTGTGGACTCTTTGAGGTAGCTTAGTGTCCTTTGGTGAAGTCTACACCTAAAGTATGTGCACAATTAAATTAAAAATTCAAAGATTTAGCTATGTTACTTTGTGGAATCAGTATGTAGAAAGTGTGAAGTCGAAAGCTTTCATGGCTGGCATCCATAGTTTTTTGTGAGTTTTTCAGGCTATGTGGCCATGTTCTGGAAGAATTTAATCCTGACGTTTCACCAGCATCTGTGGCTGGCATCTTCAGAGAATGCTGGCATGGAAGTGAGTGGGATATATATACTATGGCGGGATACAAACCGCCATATAGTACGTATAGGATACGTACTAGGGTTAGGAAGGGGCGGTGCTTCCGCACCCCCTAACCCTAGTACGTATCCTGTACGTACAAGATGGCGGCGCCCCTTCTACATGGGCGCCGCCATCTTTACGTACTGGACGCATATGACGCGGCGCCTATGACGTCGCGAATGCGCTGGCGGCGCTTCGCGACGTCATCAGTGCGCCGCAAGAAGAAGCTCCAAAATGGAGCTTCTTTTTTGCTCCGCGCGGGAATCGCGCGGTTTGGCTGCTGCGGCTCCCGCGCGGAGCAAACGGCGGCGGCGGGGAAGCGCCGCAAAGCGGCGGTTTGTATCCCGCCACTGTGACCCTTCATTGAGAGAAAGTGATTTATATGTTAATCTGTGTGTTGGTCTGCAAATGAAAATCACCCAGGATCAGGAGGTTTCTCAGCAGACAACAGATCACTAATGGCCTGCCATTCAACAACCAACCAACATGCAGATTAACATGTAAATCATTTCCTCTCAACCAAGTGTCACATAATATATATACCCCACTTACTTCCATGTCAGCATTCTCCGAAGATGGCAGCCACAAATGCTGGTAAAATGTCAGGAATAAACTCTTCCAGAACATGGCCACATAGCCCAAAAAATCTACAAAAACTAAGTATGTAGAGAGATCTTGTAGCACCTTTGAGACTAACTAAAAGAAAGAAGTTGGCAGCATGCACTTTCATAGACTTAAGTCTACTTCCTCAACTGCATTTGGTCAACTGCATCTGAAGAAGTAGACTTTAGTCTACAAAAGCTCATGTTGTCAACATCTTTCTTTCAGTTAGTCTCAAGGGTGCTACAAGATCTATCTACAATTAGATTTAAAGACTCTCTCGTCACTTTATGATACTTCCAGCATATGTTTCTGGAAGTCTCCTGATAGCATTCTGCTTGAGCATTTAGACAGTTTTTTTTGCTGAAGCAAAATTGTTGTTCCATTAAGCAAAGGTACCTGTGGCTCCTACTCATGAGTGAATGTGCCTATATGAAAAGAGGAACTGAAGAGTATTCACGTAAATGTGAATTAGGATCTTGTTTTGGATGAAATGATCTTCCTTCAAGTACCTATACTAAAACAATAACATCAAATAAATATAGCCATCCATTATTTCTACAACACAAACTCATATCTGTTGTCACAAACTATTGCTAGAAGTAATGCTAGCATTCTTACTAAAGCAGCACTGTCTGAAACATGAAATATATAACACAGGAGCTCCTTCTCTGGGTGGATTGCAAAAAACAATAATGTTACAGCCTAAGTTTATTAATTTCTGCAGGGCTCACCTACTCTCTAATAAGTATTGTTATCTCCAGTAAGTATTGTAATGGAAGATTATTAAGAGCCCCAAAGCAGAAAGTTTCTAGCAAATTAATTAAAGGATTTCATTTCCTATGAAACTCAAAATCCTGTATTGTCTAATACTATAATCTTCTTTGTTATAACAATAGTTCTACTCATACCAAGTAATCTACAGCTTCCTATAATGTGGAGACCGTTAAAAGGTGCCTGTTTTTATTCCAAAGGCAGATAAGCTGATTGGAAACATTAGGAGTGTTAGGTAGAAGGTCCTCTCAGTGAGCGGATAGATGAAATATGTGTAAGGAAAAACAACAACAACATGGAGGCACATGGAGATCATGGCCAACATCCAACACATAGTTAGGTATACCTGAATCTCACTGAAAGGACCACAAGGAAGCATATTTAATTATGTGTTGAATTTGTGAAAAACAGTGAAAAAAGGTGATAGGAAGAGAATCAACTCATTTGAGATGTGGTGCTGGAGAAGAGTGCTGAGAATACTGTGACTGCTAAAAAGACAAATAAATGGGTCTTAGAGCAAATCGATTCTGAACTCCCTGGAAGCAAAGATGACTAAAATGAGATTTTCATACTTTGGCCATATCATGAGAAGAAAGGACTCATTAGAAAAGACAATAATGCTTGTTAAATTGAAGAGCAATAGGAAAAAAGACCACACAGAAGATGGATAGATCCAACCAGAGAAACTGCAGCCATGATCCTGCAATTGCTGAGAAGGGCAGTTGAGGATAGGGTGACAGAGGGGCTGCGCAGACGGGCAGCTAAATGTCGCCCATTTTCCCCCCAGAAGGAGGCTGCGACCTCCAGAGGGACCAAAAAGAACGCACTTCTGGGCAGGTTCTTTTTGCATCCCTGAAGGGGTGCCATAGGCGTGCTTGCACACCATGATGCTGCCCCTTGTGCATAGCACCGTTTGGGCATGGCACCTGAGGGATATCATCATGGCACACGCTGTGTGTACCAGTGCGCACCAAGATGGCATCTGGGCAGCACGGTAAGGGCGTTGAGCCTGCAGGCTGGCAAAGTGCCAGCCTGTACAGGCTCTTAGAGGCCTCTCATTCATAAGATCTCCAAAAGGCAGTTAATAATAGTAACAACAATAATTAGAACCATTATGTCCACATAAATATTTATCTCCTTAGCACTTTTTTGAATAACAAATTGAGATTGTTGGGACTTCCTATAAGGCACTGGCTAGTTTTTAACCACAGTAGCTCTCCATGGCCTAAATCCAGTATTAGTTCTACTTAAAGTAGACCCACTCAAATAAACAGGAATTAACTCAGGTCTAATCTACATGGCAGAAATATTGCAATATGACACTGCTTTAACTGCCTTGGCTCAATGCTATGGAATTCTGGATCTGCAATTTTGTGAGATATTTTGCCTTCTCTGTCAGAGAGCTCTGGTTTCAAAACAAAATACAAATTCCAGGATTCTATAGCATTGAGGCATGGCAGGTAAATTATGTCAAATGCATTATTCTGCAGCACAGATAAGACCTTAGTTGTAACTGATAAGTTTTATTCATTTCCATGTATCAGCTTTAATTCAGACTAATGTTGGAATTATTCCCATCAGCGTAAAAGAAGTGATTATTTAAGTGATCCAGTGTACATAGTTTGGAAAAGTTAGGATGGGCTTTTCAACACTAGGTGAAGTTTTTTTTTTATTTGTCCCAGCTTTTCAGATATCACTTTTTAAAATGTCAAAGTTGTTTTTGTTTTTTGTTTTCTTTTTTTTTAAAAAAAACAACTGACTTGACTCCCAGTTTTAGGGAAAGGGAAGGATATAATCCTGTTAGTACTACTACTATTAATAATAATAAATATAATTTTGCATTAGTATTTTATTGTTGCCATGGTTATTATAAGCTACCCAGATTTTTTATTACATGGTATATAAATATTGTTACTGAATTATAAATCATCAGACAATTTGATTTTGTAATAGAACTCATTTCACCCATTTGTTTCCTTCCCTCTGGCACAAAACCAGTACCACATTGATATATAATGAAAAGACTATGATTGTGGACTCCATTAACTGGAATCCTCACAAACATTTATTTTATATTCCTATTAACCTTTTGTCAGTGTCCCTTCTTCTCTGAATTTTAAATTGTCTGATAGTTTTGAATGTTCCATTCAGCCACTTGCATAAAGAATGTGTACAATAACTTGTTAAATAATGCATGTGGTAAAATAACATCTCTGATAGTCTTAAAAGCAGCAAATGACTGTACATGGTGAAAAGTAATGTTGAAGGACATCACATTTTGTTAATATAGCTGAACAGTTTAAGATTTTTTGAGAAAAAAACAGGTAGAACAATTCATATTTGCAGCATCTTTTCAGTGTGAATTTTTGCAAGTTGCTCAACTGGCTAAATGAAATGTAGAAAATATAACTGGGATATTTGTGCAAAATTAGCATGAATTGTAAGCAAAATGATGTGGTGTTCTAGCTGGGCAATGTTTGCTTGGTTTTCTTCCTTATTTTCCCATTGATATCATTTTGCTTTTTTAAAAAGTAGAGGTCTTTACTAGACCATGTTTTCAGGGTTTGTGCAGTTGACAGTGTGATGAGCTCATGATCTTGACTGTTTGTTTTCTGAAGTTAACAGTATTCTCTGTAACTGAACTGAAAATATCAGTTGCAATTTGTTTTTGGAAGCAAGAATCTGAGGGTATTACTTTTCAGCATCTGTTGGAGGTGGAAATAAAAACCCTGTGGCATATTAGAGAAATGGTGAGAGAGTTATTGATAGCACAGTTGGGAATGTGAAGATGTCAAATAATCCAAGAGGCTTTAACCTTGGAACAGACCTTGGGAGAGACATCTGAGAAGTTGGACTAGGAGAGGTAGACCATTCCTGCTTAAGGAGAATGGAAATAGTGGCTAAGTTCATGATCCAGAGACAGATCCAGAGACAAGATCTTCATAAATGTCCTGAAGGAAATGAAATAAAGAAAATGAGTGCAAGGATACAGAGTGAAAAAAGAGCATCTCATATCTTACAGCTCAAAGCAAATAGAGCACAAACTTTGAATAGGGTTATCAATCAACCCTGAATACAGCTGGCTTGTCTGGAGAAGCCAATTGGGAACAGAGGTGCATATGAAGCCAGAGAGCTGTCAACCTGTCAAAACGGCAATGATGAACATGGCTTCTGCTCTTAAGATCCCCTTTTATGCATTAAGAGTCACAAGAAAGAGTAATATTCTTTAGTCAAAGAGTATTGTAATTTACACAGAGATCACCTATTATGCTGCCATGGTTACAACCTCTCACATACTTTCATATATGTAATTCTGCCTGTAATCACTGGGCTTAGTTTATGTATAATTAGACAGGGCTACAGCCTTCAGGAACAGCAGTTTGAATGTGGTTCAAAGGTAATGAAATTCACTTGCAGCCTACATAATCTATGTGGAGGTAACCTTGACTAGTTGTGCACTGTGGCAATAGTTTCAGTAAAGCAGTGCCTGCTGCATCGTGATGGGCCAGGATTCTGATCTCTCATAAACACTGATATTATGGGCCAAACTGCCATTAATCTCATAAAAAGAGATTATATCTGAATCTATATTTTTAATCTTGTACACAAAGGTCCATTTAACAAATGTCTATTTTCTGTGTCTCAGTTAAATTGTTCCTACTGAATTGAACCTTCCTTTGCAATGCTAAAATCACCTAGGTTTAGGCAGATATGTCTTACAGCAAGTACAGTAATGAAATAAAATGGTATGCTAGGAATTAATATGTGGAATACAAAGAGCCATTTAAAAGCCAGAATTTGCATGGCTGCTCCCATGGTCCCACAACCCATATTGCCAGTGTTTATGCTACATAGAGGACCTGGAGCCCCAAAAAACAAAAACAAAACACCTTTCCAAGCTCTTCAAATAATTCAGAGAAGCAGTCAGAGAAGTCAGGTTGCACTGTTTCTTACTACATTTCCAAGATACAAACAAGTAGGAAGAGCTCGAACCCCTTTGTACATTGATGTAGCTTGACACTGTTTGCATTTTAATGCTCTCTGAATTGTTTCAAATGTCTGTCTAGAAAAAGGATTTGCTAGCCATAGGCCTTCATAAATACATTGAATAATATGTAATTTCATTAGGGAAATTCAATTTCCTGTTTGCATTTCTTTGCATTATTCAGTTGCTTTATCCTTTTTCAATATAACAGCCTATTTTCACTGCTACTGTATATGTTTCCAAACAATCATGCCTTGAGTACGGGGTATGTGTGAGTGAGTGAGTGAGTGAGACCCATCAAGTGAGCTGAGTGGATAAATAAGAAACTGACCTGGATTCATCCCAGCCAGTTGTAACACTATGGGAGGGGTGAGAATCATGAGAATCTCCAGATCATGTTGAACTGTAGTTCCCAGGAGTCCTAACTAGCAACTACAGTGGTGAGAAATACTGGGAGTTCATAGAGCTGGAAAGGACTTCAGGGGCCATCTAGGTGAACCCCTTGCTATGCAGGAATAGAGAACTAATGAACTTACAGAAGTTGACCATCCAGGAGAATTGTACTGTAACAACAGCTGGAGGACACCCACAGTCTTCACCCTTGATCTACTGGGTTGTTTCAACTCTGAGAAAGAGTCATGAAGAGTAGCTCAGTTATTGTTTTTCTTCTTCTTCTTGGCAATAATTAAAATGGGTGAGTGTTGGGACTGTCAACATAATTAAGTTATTGATACTGAAATAAATGAACATGTTCTAAGTGGGTTATAAACTCAAGTGCTTTGCATAGTTCAAAGTTCTTATATAAATCCTGAATTAAACACCTTAAACAACCTGAGTGCTGGTGTGGCTTCCTGCTCTGCTTTATCTGATCTTTTTCTGCTACATATTATTGTTGCTACATTTGTATTTATGCCCCCTTCATGGATATTTACTCTATATATTACATCACAACACTGCATGGTATACTTTTATAAGGTTTGCTTCTTTGTCATTAAGCAGAACATATACATCTGGCTATGAGAAAATTATGCTAGCCTCTACTCTTGACTTCATGATCCAGTCAAATAGCATCATTCCTTCTTTATAGCCATCACAACCAGCCGCTTTGAAAATGTTTCACTCTCCTCCTTGTACTTTCCTCCTTTGTCTTCAGTTTGCTTCAGTTGCTGCAAACTGAGGTCAGAGTGCAAAGTTAGTTTGCACTGAATTAACTCATCCAAGAGGAGAGGAGAGAAGAGGCGGCAGTGGAATATTTCCCTTCCAGTATGCTTAGGCAAAAGGAAACTGCTGTAGCCTCTGTCAGCTTGTGTGTAACTATTTTTGCAGTCTTCTTGACCACACTCTGACATTGTTTGGCCACATGTATCCTGGTTTCCATCTGTGAAACATTGGAAAATATGCTGTTGTGACATTCCATTGCTCTGCCTGAAAACCAGTTCAGTGATGTATATAAATGCTCAAATGTGTCTATACACTTTTCCGGACTAGTGCAAAATTGTCACAGCAGAGCTCCTTGCATATTGCCTCTTAGTGCTACTTCTGAATCTACTTGAAGCTCCTTGACCATTTTTTAGTCCAAGTAGAGCTGGCAGGGGTCGGGGAAAAGAAAGATGAAAGAAGATGCATGACACTGTAAGCAGCTTGTCCAATCATCTTTTGCATCTGTTCAGTTCCTTTGCTTACTAGTGGCTGTGGATATTGTGAGACCTGGAGTTCATCTACACAGTAGAAATAATACAGTTTGACACCATTTTAACTGCCATAGCTCCATCTTATTGAATCCTAGTTAATTATTTTAAAAAGAAACATTAGAACTACAGCAGCAAATCTTGCAGTCTTCATCAACATTTCCTCCATCTGGAGTAGGGTTACCATAATTCTCTACTAGAAACCGGGACAAAATGTAGGACAAAATTTAGCCCAAAATATAGGACAATTGTAGGATAAAATTTAGCCCAAAATGTAGGACATTTAAGGTCCTCCATTTTGCTTAAATGTCCTACATTTTGGGCTAAATTTTATCCTACAATTGTCCTATATTTTGGTCTAAATTTTGTCCTACATTTTGTCCTGGTTTTTAGTAGAGAATAATGGCAACCCTAATCTGGAGAAACCCAGCATCTGAATTACATGATGCACCCTCTTTTCTGAAAGAGAAAGGTTACAGAAGTCAGTCTGGGGCTCTGTGAATGTTGGCCTCAGTGAGGAGTGTTGCATTACAAAACAAGAGTAATGTAATATAAATATAATATACAGAGTAATATTACAGGACAAGAATAATGGAAAGAGATAAAACCATCCCACTCAATCATGGCAGCAGGACTTTCAACCCAAGAAAGCATCTTTGCAAGACCAGAAAACCTGGACTACATGTTGATTTAATTCCAGTTTCCAGGTAAAACATTATTTCTGGGTGGGGGAGGGCAGGGAATGTATGTGCATTACATGTGTTTATGAAAAACACATTTCTTTGTTCTTTGTCTTATTCTTCACATATATATGGTTCCCATGTTTATTTTCTACTACTTTCATTAGGAATGGGAGGGACATAATTACCTTAATATTTCCTTAAGGAGCTGACACCTTTGTAATGTGCCACAATTAAAATAAACCCATAATAGTTTAACTCCCATGTTACATGCTACTCTTTAACATCATTAGGAAATTACCCCCCATACCTCCAATACAAAGCCAATAAAACCTCCCAGATCAAGCATGTAAGATTTATTTTGAATTCAAGAAAAGCTCACATCTTCTCACACCTGTCAAATAGGATTTCTGTCAATCTCACTCTACAGAATACAAATCATTGAGTCAGAAATACCGGCAGATAAAGAAAACAACAGAGCTGCTAGAAATCTTCAACTGTGCGGAGGGGGACACATAGTGTCCCAGCAGGAATTCTAAAAACTCTGGGAGAAAAAAAAACTCATTATGCACGCAAGTCCCAACTTCTCAAAAAGTGTCAGCTTCAGTCATGTATGATTGACTTCTGCTCCTTACTCAGGAGCTCTGAGTCCTTGAAGCCTATTAGGACCCTAGGTACAGGTCAGAAGATCCTGACATGTCATGCTTTAATAACTTTTATAGGACATTGCAAAGATGCAGAGTTGTCAAGCACCTGACTGTTCATCACACCTTTTTACAATCTGCCTGCCTGCATACAAAGCAGGTAGTGGACAATTAGATTAGAACAGGCCTTCTTTCCAATATAGTCAGGTCTTTGTTTTGTGTCATGCTATGTGCACAAAGGATAGTGCAACATGAATGGCTTTGAAAAATGTTGCTATTAATTATAATGCACACGAGAGAGAGAAAGGGAATATTTCCACCATTAGGATTAAATGAAATATTTTATTGGAAAAAAAACACCACATTTTTTGCAGGTAATTTTGCCTGTTTTATCAGATGCTGGAGTGGAATTGAAGACTTTTAAATCAGAGAAATGAAACGTTGGCACTTAATCTTCTTCATTCTGTGATGGGACAGTAACCAGCACTATAAACTCTATACCAGAAAATTCAGGGTTCAACATCAGAAATGCTTTTCTTTGATTTTATAATGTGTGAAGAAATGAAACTCTAAATCTTTTGTTCTTTCTTTAAAATATATTTCTTAAAAATCATATTAATTACACAATTGTAATTTTAGCCTCAAGTTCATCCAGAGAACAGAGTAACCTGACATGTACGGTATTTTACATTTATAAGTAATATGTGACTTTTAGAACTTCTTTTGTAATTTCTTTTTACTGGTACATATCTTTCTTTCACCTTAAATCATCCTTAATAAATGTGATCCATGTTCCTGCTCTGTTCTCAAAATGGCTGTATATTTTTAAATAAGTTCCTATTTTGCTGTCCCTCCCTCTCTACTTATATCAGGAATGGGGATCTTTAGGCCTTTCAGATGTTTTGGTGTTTAACTCCTACAATCCCTACATACTCCTGTTTTACACGCACCAGTGTTAATCTTCCTAGGGATGGATCCTCTGAGGTGTTTGAGGAAGTATCCAAGGCACTGAAATTTTCACTGAGAGCAGTGCTACTGGAGAGGACTGTACACAGTTTGTCACTGTAGTCTGTGTGGTAGGTAGTCTATAGAGGGTTCTTCACATGCAGACCTTTAGGAATGACATCCTATTGCTTGCATCATTTGAGAAAGAAGATGTCTGTCTGTACCTGTTTCCATCCAAAACATTAGAAAAGGGAAGAGGACAGAGTGTGTTGTGGCTTGGTAGCACTTAGATATTATCTGTCAATAATCAAAACTATTGATTTTCCCAAATATTGATCTTATCTTCGGTGGTAATATAACTGGAGATGTCATTTCATATAGTGTGGTAAGAAAAATGGGGAAGGAGAGGTTCATAGCAAGGATCAAAGGCCTGTTCTTTGATATATTCAGGAAGACATTTAAAAAAAAATGTGCAAATGTTTTCCTCATTATTTTCCCCCCCAGATAATATAGTTTTCCTGTATTTTAATTTTCATCTGATTGTTGGGGCCAGAGAATCACTTTTACTATTTGAAAAGATCAGAAAATTTCCACAAAATGAAAATTTTTATATCAGTGATCCACATACATATATGACAGCCAAATTCAGAAAGAGAAATGACATGTTTTAAAATTGGCAATATAATGGGATAGATTCATGTACTGCTACTACGATGTGTCATTTTCAGAGTTTTGTGAATGCTTGGAAAAGGGATGACAGGTCCCAGACTCTCCCAAACAACATGGCCAGTAGCCATACTGACTAGAGGTTCTTAGAGCAGTAGACCAAGAAGGTCACTATCAGGTTCTGTTGTTGACATTATTCTTACCTGCATTGCATGTCAAGGATTTCCAATCTGGTCATTTTTGCTTGTAAGCCAATACTGTATTTTCATTTAGGAGCATATTTTAATACAAATGTCAAAGGAAATTTGTCTGTTTAATAGACACATTTCATGCAATCGAGCTCTTCTAGGTTTTTCATGTGCTCATTTTTCTGTTCATCTCTGCTCTTTTATAATCTTAAAATTTTTCACATTACTTAGAGAATGACATATGAATATATGCAAGCAGCCAAAGGAAGTAAAGCCTCACTTTCCTGAATAACCTGTTTGCATCCAGTTATGTAGTTTGTCCCACATTTATCATTAAGCAAGTATAAAAGAATGGATTGTATGTCAGCCTGTTATACCTGAAAGCTGTTGTGAAGATATACCTACAAGCCCCTTTCTGGAATGTGATGACAGAAAGTATACTGTAAAACAGAGGCAGCTCTCCAAGAGTAAAATTGTTATAAGAGCTTCACATAAATACAGAAAGGAAGAGATTGAGGGAAGATAATATTTACCCTCTGCTTGTCACAGTGGGATAAAACTATCATTAGGAAATATTCCCAAAATTTTCCAACAACCATAATACTTTTTTTGTTGGCAAACACATTTCTTTCATCTAATGCACAAAAGTTTTCTATTGTACTTTGTATGTACAACAGAAGAAAGGAGCAAAAGACAGGAAGGTGAAGTTTCCACTTCCTTGCATTTATTTTTCAGTAACTGTCTAAAGAAGAAAAAAACACTAGGAAAGAGACATTTCAGATATTTAAGAGTTCATGTTGTGTATCTGTTTTTTAAATAAACCTATATGAGAAATTGAAGATTCAGTATGGACTGTATTGCAGACCTGGGAAATAATGAGTTACAAATAACTAATCAATTATAATTGATTTATCTCTCCAAGAGTGAAAGAATATCAACATTCTAACTGTAACTGAAGGAAGAATAATATCACTTCTTTGGTGTTGTAATTATAATATTTAATTAATTTTATAGTTATGATTTGTGGCCTCACTAAACAGTGGAAGAGGAACATCCACATGTTTCAAATGTAGCATTATGTGGTATATCACATAAAAGACCTTGGAGGTCTTTAAACAGAGGCTGGATGGCCATCTGTCGGGGATGCTTTGATTTGGATTTCCTGCATGGCAGGGGGTTGGACTGGATGGCCCTAGTGGTCTCTTCCAACTCTACGATTCTATGATTCTATGATCATACTGCTCTGTTTTAGATGTTGATACAACAGTGATATGGATGTGATGAGAGTGTGTTTTGTACTACGATGCAGTGGTTATTATATTCAGATTTTAAAAGTATCCAATTGATAACTATTTTAGTTATGGTTGGGTAATGAGAATGCAAAGCATTACTTTTAATGTATAACAGTACCAAACTACATGATCATTGGAGCTTTAATTGTAACTAATTACTTTAGATAAATTTACTTTCCAAATTATTCCAAACTCGATTGAATGGTTTCTATGCACCCATCTTAAAGAAATATAATTGCTTATTTCTTTAAAAATAATATGTTCATTATTTGGTTAAAAATAATACGTGAAGATGATGAAGATAATGAAATACTTAAAGATTTTCAATACCTTGGTTCAGTCACTAACCAGAATGAAAAGTGCAGTCAAGCATCTGAACAAGACTAGGAACTGGAAGGAACTAGATAAGATCTTGAAGTATAAAGATATATTATTCAATACCAAAGTTAGGATTGTCCATGCCATTGTATTTCCAGTTTCTGAGTACGGTAGTGAAAACTGGATGGTGAAGAAAACTGATAGAAAGAAAATTAGCTCATTTGAAATGTGGTACTGGAGAAGTTTTACAGATACTGTAATTGCTGAAAAGACCAATAGGTCCTAGAGCAAATCACGCTTGAACTCTCCCTAGAAGCCAAGAGACTATTATACTTTGGACATATAATGAGAAGATATACATTACTAGAAAAGAATGGAAGAATACCGAATAATGCTTGTTAAAGTTGAAGACAGCAGGAAAAGAGGAAGACCACATTCAAGATGGCTAGACTCAGTCAAGGAAACCACATCCCTGAGTCTGCAACACGTTAGCTAGGCTGTTGATGATAGAGTGAATTGGAAGTCTCTCATTTATAGGGCTGGTATAAGTCAAAATGGATGTGGCGGTCATTAACAACAACAATCTAGTTTTCTAAGAATAGAGGAAAAGATAGTTGAAAAATAGCTGGAGTTAGGGCTGCACTATATACAGGATTCAAGCTATAGCAAAAAATTGGGAGCCTGGTGTCAAAACCAAGGGTCAGTCTGGGAGTTAGAGCTAGGAAGAAAATGGTTATGGCGGGTGTCATGCTTAAATAGGAAGCCTTGTAATTATTCCTCTTAAGTAAGAGGAATAAGGAAGTTGGCTCAATGGGCCAACTGATGCATGCAATCTCTTGCTATCTAGGCAGATGTTGCAAACTGTAGTCTAGGGTGAGCTGTGGGTTCCTAGTTGTCACCTCAGCTGCTCCTGAGAGATGGTGAGATGTGTTGTCAGTCTCCTGGGCCTGAAACAGAGAGGCCAAATAAACCAGTTTCCAGCCACATTTGGGGCATAGTGTTTAGATGACGCATGCCCCAAGTGTGATCAGAAACTGTGCCAAGGCAGAGTCTTTTACAAAGAACCAGGCCAAAAAGGAGCGGACAAAAATCGATTCTTTTTGGTGGCTGGATCACGACTGGGGCAATTGCCCACATCAGGGCCAGGCATATGCAGTTCTACAGTCAGGGCAGGAGCAACCTCTGGCCATTCCCTTTGCCCATCTGTTTGAGGCCCTGGATGTATTACTTTTGAAGCATCGCTAGACCTAATTAAACAGTGCTTTAAGAAGGGGCAGCCCGCTGGCCTTAAATTCATTTGCACCATGAATCTCAGTTGGATGTGGATTGCCCCACTAGTTGTAGTAGCTTTCAGCCCATTTACAGTATAGATTGTGTTCCTTTTATAATCTTTATATCTCCCTTTTCAAAACACATTCCAAAAGTGACGTGTGGCTTTTTTAGTTTAGGTTGATTTTAATTAGCCATGTTAAACAAACAAGGCACAATTTAAATTCAATTTAATACTGTTGTGCATGGAAGACACATTTTATTTATATATAGAGTTGGATTGTTTAAGCCTTTGTTACTCATTCTCAGCTCGTGGAATAAATATAAGTGTGTTACTGTGTGAAAATATTAAATAAACAAACCCTTCAAACCAATTTATTATCTTTCTGACATTTGTCAGAGAGGCTAACAATGAAGTAAATGTGGAAAATGAACGATACCAACTCCATGGAAAAAGGACTTCGCAGGTCATGATTCAGATGCATTGGTAGGTAGTGTAAAAGAAAATTGATCTGTTATTATATGAGCTGTGCCTGATCGGTGAATATATAGGAGTGATTAATTTGTGGAGCTTTCGATCTGACAGCTTTGCCACCATTTATTTCTGTCTCTTGCACATGCAGGCATGTCTACAGTGACAAAATCCATATATACAGAGAAACAAAGAAAGCAATATGGAGACAATGGTGCATGTGAGAGAGACCTGAATTGCTTTCTAATGAAAATCTAGAATGCTTTTGCCACAGTGAATCACAATGGAATTATCTGTGATGCTATAATGGACAACCAAGATACTGTACTGGAAAAGTTCTAGTGGTCTAAATGTTGGACTATTCTGAGAGACCAGGGTTCAAATCCCTGCGCAATCATGGAACCTCACTGGGTAATTTGGGTAAATCAGTCACATGCATGAGTCTCACACATAGGAAGGAAATGGCAAACTTTATCTGAATTAACCCCCCCCCCCAAAAAAAACCCCAACAACCTCAGAATAAGGCCACTATATGCAAGTCAGCATATAACAACAAGGATGTTTGAATGGAACAGGGGGCTGGGTTAAAATCTGTTTTCAGAGCAGGACTAAATTTTGTTCCCCAAAGTATGGATATTGCCTTAGGCCAGGGACGTAGCCAAGGGGGGGAGGGTCCTTGGGGTCTGGACCCCCCCCCCTTACATTAGAAAAATGAATGGTGTGTGCTGCTGCACCGCCGTACCCAAGCCCCATCATAATGGTGGCACTTAGTCTGGACCCCCCCTCCTTCCTAAAATCCTGGCTACATCCCTGCTTAGGCTCTCCCCTCCTTAACACATTCTCCAATACCATTATGATCTGCAGTTCCCTTTTGTGCTTCCAGCAATGCAGCCCCCAGTGATGTGAAGCAGAACACATCTTGTGCTTTATTTTTCATTTTCATTTTTTTGAAAAGAGGAAAATGTAGAAAATGTAGAAAAGAACAATGGTCGGTTCTTGCTCCAGTTGGATTGTCACTTCCACTTTTGATGGGCCCAGCTGCCTTGATTTCATAAATCATTGTCTGGAATCCAGATGTTATAGCTGGAATGGGTATGAGAAGGTGACTCCTGTGGAATTTTTGTAGTATCTCTCCCAAATAGTCTCCTACAGCAGGTGAATGTGGTGGGGAGGACTATCTGGAAAGTTGTCATTTTGGTTTATTTTCTGGAATACAGATATTCTGTCCAGAATAGCTATTGTTGTTGTTGCTGCTGTTGTTTCCATACCAGGAATGTATCCGGCCATTTTACATGAGTCCTGTCTTGCTATTACTCTACACGGTAACTCTGCAAGGTGGTTTCTGAGAGATAATGATGGCCAGAGATCCAATGTAAATTCCATGACTAAACGGGGTTTTGAACTTCGATCTCTCTATTCTGTGTCCAATACTGAAAATCTTATTTTACCAATTTTCTCAGAAGAGGTTATTTAAAAAGCAGTAGTAAACCTGATATATAGTTCAGCACCTGGAATGTGCTGAATTTGTATAATTAGAATGTAAATTAATAATAAGCATAATTATAATAATTTGCATAACATGCAAATTAGATGCCCTAATTTTATGGACTGGAATATGATAAACCTAAGTATAATGGAATAGCTGTAGGAGCACAAACTTAGGATCTGCACTGTTTAGGGAAGATTCCTAAAGTACTGTGTGACATGACCTCCTTTCTGTACCTTGAGGTTATCTTATACTTATAGAAGGCCCCTTGT